>NC_136484.1:119322623-119387623 GCF_053919585.1 Euprymna scolopes | reverse complement strand
CTTTTGTTATTTATTATATGTATTGCTCTGTATTTACATTGAACTTCTTATATAAGAATTGATATATATATATATATATATACATATATATATGTATATATATATTATTCCTTAATTAGAATTCATTTTTGAGATAAGCATTATATATATTAATTTATTTTTATTTCGGAGTATTATTCGCTTCTTTATTCGTTGTTGTTTTCCACGACGTTTCGACGAAGATCATATAATGAATAAACGTGGATTTATAAGATCAAAGAACCCAACCTCGATCGCCCTTCGGGGCCCATGGTGCAGTTGATAGAGACGTTGAATCTCTACGGTTCCAAATGGACATTGTCTGAAGAAAGCGGTTTCAATCCTACTCAAAGCGTGCCAGAGATTTACTTGGCCAAAACATGGTGAGACGACAACAACTACGGATGGCAGTGATTGCTGAGAATGCAGTTAGGAGATTCGAGGTTCCTATCCAACGCGGTGACAAACTGACGAAGGCCAGAGGAATAGTTGGCCGAAACGTCGTGAAAAACAACAACCAATAGTGATGAAAAACAACAACTAATAAAGATGAGAATAAGAGTCCGAAGGAAAAATAAATTAATAAGAAATATATATATATATATATATATATATATATATATATATATATATCTTCAGACAATGTTCAGGCTGTAACTGTAGATGAAATAAAATGCCCCCTCCAAGGTTCATATAAAATAAAAAATGTAGCCTATAGCTGCACAGTATTAAAACCCCCAAATCTAAATGAATTTAATAGCAATCATAACTCGACCACCCGATTAAATAATAACACCAACTTTAACCAATCTACTAATCAAATACAGACCAACCCACCATATAATAATCCAACATCTAATCTACCGGAAAATAATTACACTAAATAAGAGGCAATATATTTTGGGTCCACAACTGGCTTAATAAAACATAGAATTTCAACGCACGAATATTCTTTTAAAAATTACTCCCTGTTAAACCAAACTACCCTATCCAAGCATATTTGACGACTGAAATATAACACTATTTCTTTTAATTTGAAATGGCAAATAATAGGATCTTACAAAGCATACAAGCCAGAAGATAAATTCTGTGCACTTATATGAAGATATAAAAAATAGAACCACCCTCTTAAATTCAAGAGAAGAACTTATTTTCGCATGCAGTCACAAACGTTGGTTTAAATTTAATAAATATAAACCACCTTAAATCATTAAAAATGTTACTTATTAATATTAAATATTAAAATTAAACTATAACTTGACATGCTTATTAATAATAATTTTTGATCATCAGTATTATTGTTATTATTAATTGATCTGATATATCGACCATTATTATATATTATTAAAATATATTATTAACCTTAACCTGTGATATATTTTAATTTCAGTAAATAAATAAATTATCTAATATTAAGTTCAATAATTTCAAAATAGATTATAATATATTGTTTGCTTGATTTATTATTCCTTATTAATAAATTAAAATAAATACTAATTATCTCCCTTGCATTGTTTAATTAAAGAAATAAGATTATCTCCCCCTTTCTTTTTTAATTTTAAATTCAGGGATTTTTGGTCAAACGTATTCTAACCGATATAAAATATTCCATTAGTGTTCTTTTCAAAACTTAACATTTCATAAGTTGAAAAGCTACAATTAACATCCATATGAATGCTTTGTCGTTTATTATTGATTTCAAAAGGCGAAGAATCAAAAGGTAAATAATTATATATGTGTGTATGTATGTGTGTGTATATGTGTATATGTGTGTGTATGTATATATATATGTGTATATATATGTATACATATGTATATATATACATATATGTGTGTGTCTTTGTATTTACTTTTTAAGTTTTATTAGAAACTAGCGAGGGGTACCCGGCGTTGCTCGGGTGTTTGTAGGTGTGTGTGAAAAAAACCCCGAAATGTGAAAAAAAACAGGTGCCCGTGAAAAAAAAAACGAAGCCTTGACGACGCGCAGTTGGAAAATAGTAAAGTGTGGAAAAAACAGGTGCGCGTTTTTGATTGACGTGACGGTGATAGATATTCAGCAGTTAGCATTTTATGCGGGACAGTTTTTAATGAGGTCAATAAATCGGTTTGATTGTTTTTAAAAACCCGCTACTTCGTCTCGAAATGAAAGCTACTGTCTGATATGACGAATTCGACATTGACCAAATGTTACTTAGCTCTCTAGAGACCACTGGCTCTGGGTCTGTTATTAGATTCGAGTTTCGCTTTTTTTATACCGAAAGCCGAATGTAACCCGTGCCGATACGGGAAATGTTGAATCATTAACGTTTGGAAGTCAATAAAATTAAATAGACAGGCGAGCTCCGTAGTTAACTGTGAGATATTACAATTTATAGATGATATAAAAAGTTTTAAGAAGTTGTGAAGCGAGCGAGCGCTTCTCTGAAAGAAGCCTTTTCTTAAAATCGAGGAAAAGCGTACATACATACCTGCATACATACATACATTTTTGCTTTTATATTTATAGATATATTATCATAATGTTATATTTAAACTAAATTTAGATTCATAATTTTATTCTATTTTATTTCTATCTTTAACCCATATTAATTTACTTATCAATTAAATATATACCTTTTGATTTTTTCCAGATACATCTGCCTTACTTTAAATGCTAGATTTATTTATAGTATCTTTTACATATACTAAAAACCCTTCCCAATACTTTTGATGATGAGGAAACTTTGTTTTTTTTTTAAATACTATATGTAAACATTATTGAAATTGAACTATAACTTGATTTGCTTATTAATAAAGATTTTGATCATCAATATTATTGTTAATATTAATTGATCTGATATATCGACCAATATTATATATTATTAAAATATATTATAAGCCTTAACCTATGATATTTTTTATTTTAATAAATAAAAAAATTATCAAATATTAAATTCAGTAATTTACAAAAAGGATTATAATATTTTGTTTGCTTGATTTATTATTCCTTAATAATAAATTAAATACTAATGATCTCCCTTGCATTATTTAATTAAAGAGATAATATTATCTTCCCCTTTCTTTCTTCAGTTTTAAATTTAGCGTTTTAATCAAACGTATGCTAACCGATATAAAATATTCTATTAGCGTTCTTTTTAAAATTTATCATTTCATAAGTTGAAAAGCTACAATAAACATCTATATGAATACTTTGACCTTAATTGCTGATTTCAAAAGGCGGGGAATTAAAAGTAAATAATTATATATATTTAATATATATGTATGTATCTGTGTGTATGCGTGGGTATGTATGTGTATGTATATATATATATATATATATATGTATATATATATGTATATATATATGTATATGTGTGTGTCTATAAATTTTATTGGAAATATATTATTATAATACATTTAAACAAATTCAGATTCATAATTTTATTCTATTTTATTTCTATATTAAACCCATACTAATTTGCTTATCAAGTAAATACATACCGTTTATTTTAATTTTTTTCCAGATACATCTGCCTTACTTTATGCTAGGTTTATTTATGGTGTCTTTTGCATATATTAAAAAACCTTCCAAATACTTTTGCTGATAAGGAAACTTTGTTTTTTTTAAAATATTATATGTAAGGATTATTGTCCGTGACTTAATGTCTACCACAATAAAAACATTGTTTTCCGAAACGATCGTACAAATTATTGACTTTGTTGTTGTTCCTTCTTGTGGAACGGAATTTTAATTTAATTCTAATTTTAATTTTAAATTATCAAACACATTACTGAATATATATATATATATTCAGTAATGTGTGTATATATATATACATATATATATATATATATATATATATATATATATATATATATATAATCTGATGTTATTGCTTTCCAGGGTTTAATAACTAATGAAGTTTTACAAGGTTTATACAAATGTGCTTAATATCGAAGTAGAGTAGATTATATCATTTATATGTTTTTACATTAGAAGTAATATGTTACTACACACTCAGGAGAATGTTCACTCAGCTAAGTACCAGTAATTAGGGAACTATTCGTGTGATACAACTTATACGTTACTTAGTTTGCAATGAATATATCAGTTCTTTATCGTCACAGAAAGTTAATATCAGGTGGTTTCGTCAAATGTTGTGAAAAATAAGATGTAGTTGTATGTAAATAAGGCCCAATAGGAATGCCAATTTTAGTCTGTGTAAAGATATAGGAATGAATGGGAAAGTGTAGAGGGTTAAATGTTGGGGTAGTAGTAATGGACATCTAGAAAGAAAAGTATTTATGTGTGCGCTTGTAATAGCCGACCTAAATTTCAAACATACTAGTGTGTATATTTTCAAACATTAGTGGAATTTGGATTTTACATATCTATGTTTATAATCTTTCACATTGAATCAGAGTTATTCAGTCAGAAAAATTCTTTTAATCTGACTAAAATTTTTATGCGGTTCGAAAATTTACGACTTACGTTGCCCACTTGTATATACCCTCCCCATCACCACTATCCAACCATATATCAGAGAAGAAATTAAGAGATACGGAAAAAAATAATAATAATATTAAACATAAAAATCATAATATAAATAATAAATATCAAAATCTATATAATTAATTTACTTCCATGCTAAGATATATTCATCTAGTCTACTTGTGTTAATGATAATTATAAATACACTGCAATGGGTATAAACGTGTTAGTGTCGATGGTATTGATGATAATTTATAATTATGATTTTTAATAATAATTATATCGATTAGTAATAGCAATAATTGTAGGAAAATCTTTAACGTAAATTCTAATATCAACATGTGAAGAATAAAGGATTTCTAAAGAATAGAACATAAGGTGCACGGTAAAGTAACTAGAGACTTATAAGTCAAGATATAAAATAAGCCTAAATTATTGATTCGAAGGTATCCACGTAGACACACACATACACACACACACATATATATATGTGTGTGTGTGTCTGTATATCTATATATATATATATATATATATATATATATGGGTGTGTGTGTGTGTGTGTGTGTATGTGTGTGTGTGTAAGTGCACACATATATGTTTTCATTCATTTGGAATAGATTCAAATGAAAATATTTCGGAGTTAGTCTTTAAGCTTATATTGTATAACGGTGCATATTTTTTACTGTTTTAATTAATAATGTATTTATGGTTGTGAGAGGTTTAAACTAATCATTGTTTTTAGTTGGCGATTTAAAAGTTAAGATTAAGAGTGCTTACATAAAGTAGAGTAAACTATTGATTTCAATTAAAAAAAAGTTAAAATTAAAGTTTAAGTTCAGGCTGATTATTATTATCGATTCAGTTATTTGGATTTATTCGTATTAAAGATAATAGCATTTCTTTATTATAAGAGTTGAGGCAAGGACTTCAACATAACACATACAGATTGTCTTAATCCTGGCGAGTATTTCTCTTGATACTAAACATTATTAAAAAGCTTGAGGGAGACATGATATAGTATATAACAATCGTATATATGCCAAGTGTAAAAATGTCATTGGATAAACTGGGGGAACTAGATAAATATTTTGAGTATGTGGATAAATTGCTTTGGAATAATGGGTTTTGTCATATAGAATGATTGTTTTGATGGTATAGCAATGAAATTAGCCAATATAAAATTCTGTGGGGATGTTAGTGAAAAGGTGCATTTTTGTGCGATATTTGTATATGTAGTCTTAGGAACGCGTTTGATTGGGACCTAATGGTGGAAAGAATATGTAAGCATTTAAGGAGGTGTGATTTGTAATGTCTACAATTCATTAATGTTTTTTCTTTTTATTAAGGAGTTTATCGTTACCTTCAAATTTGTTGATGAATAGTCTTTCATTTAAGTAAAGAAAACAAGTAGAGTTAAGTGATTGACAAGTTCTTTTTCTTCAGTGTTTCCCAGTTTACAATTCCATGTTAAGTTTTTTTTCTTTTAGTTCAGTGTAATGTGCAGCCAATGATATCTTCCCATTATATTTTGGATTCGTGAAGGAAATTTTATGGCCAGTCTATCTTTTCTTGAAAGTATTGCTAGTTTAACCTATAGTATGTATGTATGTATCCCTTTTCAAATGTTAGCTAGGTATATAAAAGAGATTACAATACAGGTCTGTTTGAGGAAGCAATTAGATTTATCTATACAACAATTTTATTTATTTTACTCTGTTTACATTTTGTTTTATCATTAATCAAATCAAAGCTCTCTAGTTACCAAAACATGCTCATGAGTGTGTAGCAACATATTACTGCTTTCGTAAAAACAAATTAAGTGTACATATATACATACATATGTATATATATATACACACACACATATATATATAATTTAAGAATTTATTGTTTGACAAAAGTAATATATAGAAGGCGTTATAGGAAATTAAAATAACCCCTTCTATATATTTCTTTTGTCAAACAATAAATTCTTTAATCGAATATATGTCTCTATATGTTGTTTTTTCAGAATTTAAAATTTAACCACGAAACTTATATATTGCTCTATTCTTAAATAATGTACCTTTTCCTGTTTGCTAGGATCACCTTGAAAGTATTACTTCAAGTAATATCTAGCAGGATTTTTCATCTGAATACTATCAGTGTCTTATATCCCTTATACACACACACACACACACACACACACACACACACACACGCGCACACACACACACACACACACACACACACACACATATATATATATATATATATATATATATATATTACTGGAAAATATTTACTTTCTTAGAAATATATATATATATATGTGTATGTATAAATATAGTAATTATAACAGCTTGACGAATATACCCAAAATAGAAATGCGGTAAATTATGTGTAACTTGATTACAATATATCTTTATGAACTTACTACACACACACTAATATATATATATATATATATATATATATATATATATATATATACATACATATATATAGAGAGAGAGTAAGAGAGAGAGAGAGAGAGTAAAAGAAGAATAATATTCTGCAAGTTTGTCGAATATGTAGTATGTTTTATAAATATATATTCTATAAAGTGTAAATATTACGTAAACTCCCTAACCTGAACTAATAAAACTGCATAGACATGTTTAGATCAAGCTAATTTATTTCTCAGCATTTTCTAATACGTGTACCATATGATAGGACATACACGTCGGTGTTTATGCTCAGGCAACTGGAGTCTTTGTTAGATTATTAAATAATATGAATACTTCTTAGCACCCTGTGCACTATAAATACATATTCAAATTAGTCAACTAAATACGCTAGATATATTTTAAATATTTTATACCGTTTTGTTTTTATAATATTTACTGCAGCGTTGATGATTGTCCTGTAAGATGGTAGTTAATTTCATATGAGAATGACCGTGACTGAATGATTTCTAATTATAATAAATGTCTAAGAAAATAATTTTTAATCTCAGTTCATTATTCTGGTAGAGAGAAATACAGAGAAATAAACATAGGCAGAAACAGAGAGGAAATCATAGACATTAAAGAATCAGAGTAACCCTAGACATTTAAGAATTTGTAAAAATCTCATCATTAAGGATTTTTTTAATATAACTGTCAGATTGGAACACTTATATTTTTACACTGCAGGATCCGTCGTCTTCTGGAAGGTTACTTTAATGTATGGCATTATTAAAATCTGCTATTATTTCGTATTCATCGAGATTATTCTCTGTTTTTGATACTCTTTTAACTAGATTTGTAAATTCGGACAGAAGATAAAATTCTTTTATTAAACATTCTTTTAGGTTTGATTTGATTTTTTAAATCTTTGAAAAATTATTTGTACGTGTATTAGCAAAACATAAAAATTATGTTTACTTTCAATCACTTGAGATCGCCTCCTAGGAATTGTATCCTTAAATTTAGTATCAGATATTCAGGTTGACGAAATCGAATTGAAAACATGTTGTTGTAATCAGAAGAATAACAGGTTATAAAATGGTCGATCTCCAACAGGTTGAAAACATCAAACAGACTCAAAAGAAATATAATTCGATTAGGCCGACATTGGAATATTGATTTTCAAGATATGGTAACGTATTTTATCAAATTACGACATCCAAAACAGATAAAATCTGCGGATTGATTGTACACAGGAGTATTGCTTCCTCGTTGCCAAAAAGTTTTTAATTGAATATAGTTCTTTTTATTTTTAGTCCCGTTAACCCCTTAACAAGACATATCGCCGCTTAGACGTAAGGGGCTACTATTTGGGACCATGCCTAGGAATAATTAATAAGATGTCGGATTAAATTACATTTAAACTTCTGCATAAAAGTACAGTTATGGAACCAGGTAGCATGAAAGGGAATTCCAAAGGCATGCCGTTCGAAGTAGGAAACTATTGGAATAGAAAGCTTTCTGGCGTTTAGGGACCTCAGCAGTGAAGGGGCGAGACTTTGTTGCTAAGCGGGTTTATCAGAGATATGTACGTCCTGGAGATACAAGTGCAACGAGTTCATCAGAGCACATTCGATTAAACTATTTGTAAAACAAGCACAGAGATGCAACATTGCAGCGATGGGACAGAGGGTGGAGCTTAGTTGACAAAGTGGAACCTATTAGATTGAACACTTTTAGAACCTTTCCAATGGTAGGAAGCAAGTGGTAGATGCACCAGCCCAGATCTAACAACAGACCTCTATCCCTTGGCGAATGGTGGTTTTGAAGAGGCATGGGATACTCTCAGGTGTGAATAGTTTCTAGCTAGAAAGAGGGAACTCACCTTCTGTCCAGCAGCTTTTGCAATGTCCTTAATGTACTTTACTAGTTTATATTGCCCGCAAATGTAACGGCGATGACGTTTGAAGGAATAATTCTCTGATAGAGTGTTATTTGTCATGGATATACGCGGATTTAGAGGCGCCTTTTAATTGTTAAAAGAGGGCAACTTAATCGACCCCTGAGGCATTCCCGCATTAATATTATGCTGCTTGCATTTATGTCCATTAATGACAACCTTGATTATTCTTGTTTCCAATTAAAATCTAATTATCTTTAGCATGCGTCCAATTATACCGTACGATTTAATTAGCAGTTCTTAGTGCCAGACTTTGTCAAAAGCTTTGAATATATCAACGGCTGCTTTTACCCGCCTTTTCCAGTTCATGGTAAATGCGTTCAGAGATGACTGTTAAAACATCTGCAGTAGAAGGATATTACCTAAATCCGTACTGTCTGTTAGAGAGAATATTTGCTTTTAAGAGATGGTGGAGTAGTGTTTAATTAATTAAGATCTCTCAGATTCTAGTGAAGTGAGGGGGAACTAATAGGGCGATAATTGATAGGGTCAATCTTAGAGCTATTAGGGAACCAAGATTCAGCAAAGTATTCATTGTAGAGCTTAGTCAGTACCGTGGGCAGCTCAGCTGGGCATTTTTACTTAGTATAGTAGGGATGAGATTAGGAAACACACCTTAGAAGTGTCAAAATATTTTATGGTATCGTGGACAGGAGAAGGGGTGATTTATATATCATCTAGTCTTGTTTCAGTCCGCATATGGAAATTTGGGAGGGAGATATTTATTTGCTCTAAGGTGGAGTTGAAGGTGAATCGCCGGGCAAGCAAGTTCCACCTTCTTCGTTTCAGTGCATGCGACATTCTGAATGTTGCATAGTGGAGGAATTACTGATTGACCTTTATCCACTACACAATTATAGATTTTCCAGAAATCACGAGTTCCTATCTTTTGCGATTCTAGGCGTTTTCTGCTTATTTCAGCACGCTTTCTTTTGACGGTTGCCATTTCTTTCTTACAATTATTGCTGGTATCTACGTATTTTAGCTTAATTGTATTTGGCTTATGACGTATAAACCGGAGGAATGCAACTGCACAATTTTTGTACTGAACTATGATGCTATAATACTTCCGTGTGGGATCATATTCTTAAATACACACTTCGACACATTCAGTTGCCTTATTAGCACACTGTTAAGCAGGATGAGAGAAGATATTGGTCGATTGATCATCTGTGATATGTTCTTTAATGGATTTCCAGTCAGCCTTTTTTTAGTACAGTCTTGTTTTGAACAATGTCTCTTCATGTTGGGGTTGGCATTTAAGTGCGATGTCAACTGATACCGCATCTGGTTTGCATCTCCAAGTAGACTGTGGACATTAGTCATACAATACTTGGTACTATGGTAAGAAATCGGTGTAGAAGTTAAGCCTGCTTGGGTTCACGAACTGGTAGACGGGTTGGGAACCTTACCGTATGTGTTAAGGAAATAGGCTATAGAGAAGCTATGTAGAGCATCCAGCTGCATCTGTGTAACCTAAGAAACCTGACCAAATTTATGGTGGGCAGCAAAATCATCAAACACATGTATTTAGGCGTCACTATGTGAGAAGAATGCTGCATCTATACTATAAGAGACATGATCGATTAGGGTAAAATGATGACTTCAGGGAGAACGGTAGTGAAAATATAAATAACTAACGCAGTAATAAAATCTAGTGGAAAGCACATAAAAGCTTGGCCATTCGATTCTAGACTGTTTCTCTCCAGTTAATGAATATAGAGTCCAAGCCTAATTCCTTTCGGCAGAGAAGATATCCTATCATGTTAGAGTAGTTAGAGGGGATTAACGAGTGTAAGTTTGTTTTACTTAATGCTAAGATATCCGGGAGGTTTACATAAAGGTAAGATTCTACATCATCTAAATTACCTCTAAGCCCACGGACATTTATGAAAGCCAGCCTCAATGGCAGAGGTTAATTGTTTTGTTTTTGTCTGGTTTGTTTGGCTTGTCATTTCGTTACGTTTTTGTTAAATTTCAGGTTAGGCGAAGAGTGTTCAGCAAATTGGGTCGATGTTGACGCCACGTATAAACACAGAAGTCCATTACTAAAGTCCTGTCTAGAAAGTTGTGGCCTCCTGAAAGCCCAGTAGATATAGTAGCAGGGTCCCTCTCCACGTGCGACATGGTACTACATCTTAAAATTATACATCTGATGATAGAGCAGTCGCTCTAAGCGCTACCAAAGAGTTCGGGCACCTGTACTATCAGTCGGAAACAGCGACCAGACAAACTGTCTATAGACACCCTCAACCTCTTAGAAAAGACCAGCCCAAACCAGCTGAGTGAGCACAAGTGGCATGTAAACAAATCTCAGTTGCTCAGTTTCTGAGAGAAAAGGAGAAATTTAGAATAATGACTAGGGGAACGACGTTCAATGTACTAGTCAAGAAACAAGGCCAAGCACAGGTGACTCTAAGTAAATTCCTGGTATTGTACCTGTGCTTCAAGCTAATTGACAACGAAAGAGTGTAAAATACGGCGATAAGCAGAGCCTATGTACTCCTTAAGCAATTTAGGTTTGCAAGCTGGAAATTTGTTCAAATCACCATTGTCGACCATGACCGAGGAGGATCTCCTCCTCCAGTTTTAATACCAGTTTTCCTTCTGTTAGATGGTTACCTGACAGGATTCACCGATCCATCACACCAAGAGGGGTAGCCATGCGCCTGGTTTCGTTTTCTTATGGGATGATCATCTTTAGCTTACTATCACGTGTAATTTTATTCATGCAGATATTCTACATGATCTATACTTGCGTAATATTTGCGTAAAAAGTTCATAGTAAACGCAAACCTCTTTCTATATATATTTATGAATGCGCATATATATTTGTTTAAAACATTTTGCCTATCAAACTAGACTATCAGTTTTTTTGTCTACAGACATTAAACTTTATATATCGGGTATTCAAACCCATGCCAAACTTTATATTTGAGATTTAGCCGGAGAAAATCTGTGCAGCATGTGAAAATTTTTTAAAATCGAAACATGTGAAGGTCGAACAACGGATTACGAATATGCATGCGTAACGTACTAGCTATTAGTTCATGTTTTAATTTTTTGCCTTGCAGCTAACATGTTTTTATAGCTCAGGCATTAACGACAATAGAAAAAATAAAAAAGTAAGTTAAACGTTTCGGTTAGGATTCTCGGTGATTGCGTTTGAGTTATTTTCTTTTTGTCAACTTTTTAAGTCAGTACTATATATTTGGGGCCCGATAATATAATGATAAATACGAAAGCTGCATGAAAAATATATTATAGTTAAGCATATTTTACGCCCGGGCAATGACAGACGGCCTACTAGTATAATAATAAAAATGAATCTGCGAAATATTAAAATATCGTATTCAAGCGTATTTTTACCAGGCATGTGTGTGAGTGTATATATATATATATATATATATATATATATATATATATATATATATATATATATAACGTTTTCAATAAATAAGTAACGGAATATCTAAATAAATAAATTGGAATAAAATAGTTAAATATGTAGATAAAAACCTACATAAATTATAACTTTGCTTAACTCAAAATTTTCGCCAGTTGTCTCCCTTATAATTATTATAACATAAATAAAATATATATATATATATACATATATATATATATATATATATACATATAACGTTTGCAATAAATAAGTAATGGTATATCTAAATAAATAAATAGGAATAAAATAGTTAAATATGTAGATAAAACCCTACATAAATTACTACTTTACTTAACTCTAAATATTCGCCAGTTGTCTCCCTTAAAATTATTATTAACAACACAACGATAAAATACATGCGCATATAAACAATCGTGAATGAATAAATAAGAATAGAGCACACGATGATATTAGTGGTAATAAATGTTTCAATATTTCAAATAAATAACACAAATGGCGACTCACATTTTAAAATAATTTACAACACGCGAACATGTTCTGACGGTGAAATTACTATTCACGATTTCCGTCTTCCAGTACAAACAAACACACCGAATGATAATATATAATAATTATAACTGTCCACTTATCAGTAGAACACGTAATAATATGATTTATGGATAATTATAGATAAATGTAAAAATAATATTTAACATTATTAACTCAGATGCCGATCCACATGTCAGAAATAATTTACTTGCATGCGAACAGTCACTGGCTTCCAACTTCCGGCATAAACAAACATGAAAATAAAGTGCACCGCGGAAATTTGAAATCTTAACACGACATTACTGTTCTGATGGAACATCAGGTGGGTAAATAAATATTTATAATTCGAAATTATTGAAATCTTCAATATTGTCATTATTGTTGTTATTGTTTGTTTCGAATCCAAGCCTTAAAAACGCAACTAGTTTCATATAATTTGTAATTTTTGTCATATGCCATTTAGTTAATACTTAATATCTAATAATTTTATTTTACTCTTGTTCGTTGCATAAGGAGACATTGCTACTTGCAAGTAAAATACAACTATTTCCGATAATGTTTACAGGGCACTATGCAAGGATGTTAGCGAAATATCGGTTTACATTATATTTAAAAATTTGCATGTGATTACAGTAAGGGAAACAGTAAACAAAAAAAAAGAATGCTACACTGTAGCAGTCGGTGGAAAATAGTAAAATACTTTACAGCATGTGGTACGGTAAAATAAACGGATAAAACTGTGTTGTTAAACGGGTTTGTCGGTAGTTTGTATGCCAAGGTGTTACAAGTGCGTTGGGTTCAGCAGAGTACATTCCATTAAAATAGTTGGAAAAAGGCAGGTACACAACATTTTTGCGATGAGACCGGGGTTTGAGTTTAGTATGCAATGCAATACATATTAGATGGGAGACTCTATTTGGACTCTGTTTAAGAGGGAAAGACTAGCGATGAATGCATCAATAGAGATGGTGCAACAACAATCTATACATAGGCAAATAGTTAATTTGTAATGTTCCAGAAACTCTCAGGTGTAAATAAACTGAGCTTACATTTTTGCAACAGCCTTTGAATGTCTTTTTAAAGAAACACTGTTATTCCAAAAATTAGTTTTAATGCCTTTTTAATATTGATTAATTTCTTATATAAATATTTGACAAAAAAAAAGCAACAACTTATTAAGGGGTTCATAATATATTTTGATAAAGAAGAAATACGTACAAACTATTGTTTAAATTATATTTACGTAATGATTTAACCTGGGATTTAAAAAATACAACCTAAATTCTAGTGAAAACGAGAAAAGTCAAAGGCTTATTCACGTATTTGATTATTCTCAACCAATGAAAATATATTTCCTCGAACTACTTGATAGCCAGAACTCTCTACTTAAACTTGATAGACGTCTTACGCGTTTTATCAAGATGTCTGTAGGCTGCGCTGGGGACTAACTTCTCGTGACTTCATTACTTGGTTTGTTCAAATTCAGGCTTGACCTCTAAGAAGAGAAATGTCTAATGGCGTACATCACCAATGGTCACCCTCACCGCTACCCGGAAATGTGTCTTGTTCGATTTGTCATCGCCAATATTACCTGCTCATCAATTACCCGAGTAAACGAAAGGCGTGTATACCAGCAATAAAATTAGAGCAAATCTGGTAATTGTCACGATTATCGTGATCAGCCAAACGGAAACCGAAACTCTACGTGATTAATTTAGATGAATAAGATGGGCATGGTAAATATATTTTACTAGTCGTAATATTAATCTACAATGGATGATAGAATAATGTACACGTGTACAGTCTGGAGTTAATAACTTTTAATTTTATTACATCCATGTAATTTGTAGAATACACAGCGTGTGCTTGTGTTCGGCTTATTAAGCATAAAGGTAATCGTATAAGATAATGAGTCTAGAATCAAAGGTAAACTTCTCGGTCAAGTCATGTCGAAAACTTAAAATGTTACTTATTCTCCACTTCCAAAACGTTTCGGATATTATATAACTAAAAAAAGGGCATCGCGTCTCTTTCGACTTGGTCGATTACTTTATTTCAATGTACTTTTCAGCATTAGTTCGCAAATTATAAATTTCAATAACCATTTTGAAAAATTAGATAGTCCTATCACTGAATATATGATTACTTATGGTGCCACTAGAGACAATAAAAACATTTCAATTTCAAAATCGATAGTTCTAAAATAGAATAAGATGCAATAAATATAATTATTTGGTAGTTAGCTTTAAAGTGTCATTCGTTGTATTATAGTTATATTACTATATTATAGTTATATTATTGAACGCTTTATTACTGGTATATTATTGATACGCTCTAAACGCAAATTGTTGAAAAAGCTTAAATCAAATCGCTCAATTTAAGTAACAATTAATGGTAGTATTTTTGCCTTTAATTTCAGCAGTATAGTATGAAAGTGAGGGAATTCACGGGGAAATGATGCTTAAATCGTGTGAGTAATGTACTTATAACAAATTTCATAATTAAGGTAGTGTATTTTTTAGACTTCGTAGTTTAGTGGGGGTGCCCTTTTCTCTTCCTTGCAACCTCTTTACCACAGAATAGACGTTGCGAGCCTGTCTCTGCTTTATCGTTATGTTCATGGCAAGTTCTCATGTGAGCTTCAATCTATGGTTTTCTTCGCCACATTTTCACGAAAAACACTCATCTGGCCGAAACCACTATTAATAATTTCCCAAACTCGTTGTCTGTGCCTAGACTTAAATTTATATTCCACGAACAAAATATCGTTCTGAGAACTGTACGCTTGTGGAACTCTCTTCCGATTGCCTGCTCCCCAGATGAGTTCAATCTGATTGTCTTTTTGATGAACCGTCCTCCTAATTAATCCAATTTACAAAATTCCCACTACTTATGTTTACTACACTATAATCACAATGACTAATGTATACCTATTAACCCTTATCCTCGAGTGGCCTCCGGGCCTTGATAAGTGGTTATTCCTTTGTAAAAAAAGATTAAGAATACAGTAATTACATCGAATGCCACATCCACATATTTATTAAGATGAATACTATTAAAATACAAATGAAACGAAATCATATGTGTTATGGTGCTTATTTTGCGAATAATAATAAACTCTAAAAACCATTTGTTTTGTTTTTCCCCCTAATATTTTCTGTTCCAACTAAATACAGAGTTGTGCCTTTCCACCAACGCGTAACCTGTCTACAACACCTGCGCCCAGCCATACGAATAAACTTTCACTTATGTCACCCAAAACACCGACTGAAAACGATTATTAATGAACTAAAACTTATGTTAACAACAATACAAGCGAGGGGGGTGTTTAAGGAACTTTTATTCAAGAACCGTAAAAGCGAACGTTACAACGCGTGGGGGGAGGAATATAAAGGAATTTTAATTCAAGAATATTAAAGCGAATAAACGTGGGGAAAGGGACCAGGAAATTTTCGAACAACGTCAAGAAAAGAAGTGTCAATTGGTAAATACAAAACACTCATGAAATGAATTCTTTTTTATCCAAAGCTGTAATGCAAAATGACGTTATTAGTATGGATAAATAGGACTTCAAAAAGGATATCAATGCAAAAAAATTACGTCAAGTTTACAGTATCTGAGCAGCGCCTGAATCCCTACCAGTTTTGATGAATAACAAACAGGGTCCTAAATATAAGGATGTCCTCTATTCCTACCATCATCAATGGACCTGAAGTAATTTCCTCAGTATCTGACAAAGCAAAAATTATTACCAAAACATTACACAGCAAGTTCTACCCTTTGCGATCAGAGTTACCTGCCGTCCGTATTTCTTCCTATGACTAAAAAAACTTCGTGCAAGTTACATATATCTGTACGAGATTTTTCCAAACTTATAAACACCTTGATTCAAGTAAAGCGCCGACGGCATTCCAGTCATAGTGGTTAACCGGAACTAGCTCCCATACTTACACAGTCGTTAAAACGTCGCATTAAGAAGAAACGTTTCCCAACACCCTGGAACAATTCATCAGTCTGTCATGTATTAGAAACGCCTAAGATTTACTATCTCCCTCTCATTAAAGACCAATCACTTCCCTGCGCATCATGAGTAAGTGGCTAGAATCTGTTATAAACTGAGAATTGGTCAGCCACTTTATGATAAATAACCTGCTCAGTGATATGCAATATTTGCAATGTTTTGCGAGGGCTACAGCTGATCTACTAACTAATATCATGCAGGATTAGTGAATCTCTCGACAGGTCCCTCGTTTCCTGGACATCTCAAGGACTTTTAATAGAATATAACATAACATAATGATCTATTGTACCAGATCGCCAGCTATGGGATAACTGAAAATATCCTCTTAGTTATTAAATGTTTACTAATTGATAGACTTTTAAGAGTAGTCGTTGATGGGTAGAAATCACAAACTCATATTATTAACGCTGGCTAGACTTAAAAAGCATTCTTTGTCTAACTCTCGTCCTGATCAATGATTACACAAATGACATTCTTAAATTATTCGTAGACATTAATGAAGACGACACAACGATCTATGGCAGCATTTCAAAGGTCAGCAATGATCAAGACATTTTTTCATTATCTCTCTTCTTATCTTGAAAATGGGGTGCAATGAGGGAAAAGATTGTGGGTTAATTTCATTGCATCGAAAACTATATTTCTCTCCATTTGTCATAATTACTCTGACACATATCACGCCCCAATAGAAATGAATGGTTATCGTCTTGAGAAAGCTCCATGTCTGAACAAGCTTCTGGGGCTGATCTCAAATGGAACATATTCAAATCTGTTGCTTAGACTGCTGGAAATATGGTTGGATCAATCTACTGCTTCAAATAATACCTGATTGCGGATGCAGTCCTCTATCTGTATAAGAGCTAGGTACCCTTTAAATGAATTACCCTTGACACATCTGGGCAGGAGCTGCTCGGCGCGCCTTATCCAGCCTTGATAGAGTTCAAAAGCGGCTTTGAAATCTAGTAGATGATGTTTTTCCCATGTAACCTCTTCCACAAAAGATGCGTTGCAAGCCTGTCTGAGTTCTATCATGCCAAATGCCCGTCTGAACCCCAATCTTGCCAAATTTTTGCAACAAAAAAAATCGACTAGCTACAGTTACTATATACGCTTTTCCCCGCTATCTATCGCTGCCTAAACCTAAACATAGATGCGATGAACAAAGCTTCTCTCCGAGATTCTCCCACCTGAAACACCCTGTTCTACTGTCTTGTCCTACCCAACTTAATACGACATATTATCCTTCAAATTAAATGTAACAAGTTTTGTCAAGCCATCCCAAAGTATAATGAAATTCTACCCAATTTACACCATTAAAAGTTACTATACTACCATATTACATTAATTAACCATTACGTTCGAGTGGCTTTCAGGCCTTGATAAGTAAAAATAAGATCATGTTAGAAACGGAGATTACCTTCGATGTCAGGTAAGAGACGTCAAGAACGAAGGTTTGAGATCTCGTGGGTGACGTCGCGACCCTAACAATGATGAAATAAATGTCGTTGTTACAAAGGAAAAGCGAGTTGATATTCTTTCCTCTGTTCGATTCTTTATCTACTTTGCGACTGATTCTACAGCGTGTGTTGCTTTGCCGACAACGTTACACATTTAATTCCTTCTGTTTTTCTCTCGGGGAAGAAGTTAATGATTTGATTTTATTCCGACATTTTGTTAACTTTAATAATAAAGATGTACTATGCTTCCCCGACTATAAATAGAAAAACGTACCACCGTTGGAATAATAAACCTTTATTCAACTGATTACTACTGTTTAATCGTAGACCCCCTTAAACTAAAATAAACCAAAACGTATATATGTATTTATACTTGGTGAAATAAAGTGTTGTATACTTTGCTTGCTTTCTAACGTTAGCAGCTTAACATTAACACTTTTAAAGTTTTACGTTATAGACTTCAAAACTAGAAGTAGTTCAATAAGAAATAACATGGGAAATAATAAAGGGAAAATATCGAAAAACTGTCACTGGAAAAACAACCGATAAAGTTTGAAAGACATCATGGGAAAGGAAAACAAAGAAAGATAGAAAAATAAGAAAGTTTGTTGAAATAATTCAATTGTAAAAGGGGAAATGGTTTACATAATCCGAGAACCTTACCGTGATAAACGCTATGACTTAACCATGCTTAGATCTCCGTGGAGTTAAGGTAGGTGAAAGACCTTCTCTGGTGTTCACCGTACGGATAAAAATTATTTTCCCACTTAATATAAAGACCAAGCTAATATACCTCACATTGGTATGCATAAATTGTGCATACTTGGCAGCCAGATAGACGTACAGCCATTTTCTTCATTTTATTGTATTACTTATTTATTTTAATGTATTTTGTCCACAATATGTTTCAGCGCCATTTTTGTTTGATGTATAATTATTTACTGCAAGTGTGTTATTTCCTGTTATAATCATCAAGCACACGCGTGTTGAGCATATAAAAAAGTATGGTTCGAAAATAACAAACAGAAAATGTGGGTGTAACTGATGTGTTTCTTCTATCTTTAGCTATAAATTACGAATGAAAACGAATAATATTTTATATCAAGATGTAAGACCATCCCCAATAATCTTCGTTAGATCCAATGTATAAGTTGAGCAAATATCCAATACAAACGCTAATATATATATATATATATATATATATATATATATATATATATATATATATATATATATAGTAATTTATAAAATATATATGGCGATTAAGCTACAGTGAATATTCCGCGTTTCATCCACTCTAGGATTCTTCAGGCTTATGCGCGAATTTTGTGGTTGTCTGTCGTTTTTGTATACGCACCTTCTATTGAGATTTTAGTAAGCCAATCAGCTTTTTAGTATCCACCGCGCACTTCCTATCAGCCAATGAGCATGCACTTATAGGACAAAGCCCAATTTGACCTCTTGCTGACCTGATTCTTTGTGTGTGTTCTATTTAGCCTGGATATCTAGTGTCTTGGCCTGTTTTAAATCAAGGTTAGGTTTTTTTATGTTATATATATATATATATATATATATATATATATATATATATATATATATATATGTGTATATATATATATATATACAAATACATATATATATGTATGATAGTTTTTGTATATGTATGTTTATTTTTTTATTATATTCATTGGTTTATTTTCTATTGTTTTTGTTAGCTTTAAAGTTATTTTGAATCTCTATCCTAGAGTAAATTTAACCTATGAACACAGTTGTTCGCTATTTCTCTCATACAGTTTAATAGATGTTGGGGTCTTTAAAGTACATGGTAGCAAATTTTTCATGAAGGCATAATCCACATGGGTCTTCTAAGTCTCTACAGGTGTTTGCTTGTCTTACTATTTTCCATTCGACTACCGGCGAACGGCCGCTTTCCTTGAGTTCCTAGTATTTATTTTCAGACGGTGTTTTTTTTATTGTTGAATGTACTTACTAACTAGCTCTACCTACGTATTGAGCACATTTGAAGTAAATACTTTAAGTTTACACTTTTGTATATTGATTTTATGTGAGTAAATGAAGTAGTTACACACACAAACATATATATATATATATATATATATATATATATATATAAAGTTTGGTAATTCTAATAAGGAAAACAAATAGTAGAAAGTAACTTACATTTATGCTTTATCTGCGTCGCCTAGAGATTTAGTAAACTGGCATATATCGTTAGCTTATATTAAACGTCTGTATAAAAGGAGCGAACGAACCATATTTCGGTATATAGAAAATATAAAATTGATTTATGTATTTCGTAAGAACATAATTTGAAAACTGTCTATCTCGTGCTGACGAAAACGAAAGAGAAAGGTAAGAGGAGAAGGAAACTTTCATATCGAAAATAAAGAAAAAAAGAATTGTTTATAAGAGCAAATTGATCCTGGTGTAATCTAAGTTGATTTGATATTCATCGCATCTGATTAATCCGTTAACCTTGGTTATTTTGACGCTTCATTTAATTGAACGGCATTTCGAAACTGAGTGGGGTAAAACTGTCAGTAATGATGCAACACCTTCTCAGTCTTACTCCCGACAAAAACAGGAAAATCAGGAACGAAACCTCTTTATGTTATAGGCTTGAGCTCTTCCAGAAGCTCGCTGTAATTCTTTCAAAATTTTAAGTAAACGTTAAATGATTACAACACTATGTAGTCTTACAAGATATAATAATTCATCCTGCGTGTAGCATAATTTGATATTTTATAATTGCAAACGTGTCAAGATTTACGCATTTAAATTTAATAGCATTAGTAATAAGAATAGTCACCTTGCTTTTATGTCGTCTTGATAATATAGAAGGGCCTTGGTCATTATGATATCTAATTTGTATATAATTTATATCCCAGGTAGTGAGTTGTTCAGTGAGATGTTTGTTCACATTACATTCAAATTTCTACGTTTTGTTACAATCTTCGAAACAGTGGGCAGCGATGATGCTTACAAGGCTAGCGCTTCGAAGAATGAAGATATTCGACTAGAAAGCTTGGTAGACCTCTACAGTGAATGGGTTAGATGTATTATTTGCAGTGTATTTCTATCAAGAGAACATCAGTAGATCATCAAAGGTTCTTTTGAAATAAGCACAGTGGTGCAGCCTTATGGAAATGGGATATATACTAATAATTTAAATGCGGTGAAGAACTTAGTTTATTATCGGCTCTTTTTCAATGCTGTCTAGTCGAATATTGCATGATACCTAATGCAACAGTAATACAGGACAAAATGGTATGGAACATAAAAAACACGCAGGTGAGAATATTTTTCTCGCACGAGAGAGTTATCTTAGTTTCTTTGTCGCAAGACTTGACATACTGGAAAACATATTAAAATGAACATCAAATTAAACAATGGGCGCAAAGAAATGTGTAAGGAAATCAGAAAACTTTCATGATACTTTAAAATTTCAGAATCAATCCATTATAAAATAGGTTCATATTTAATCTTTTTATAATTACAAATTTTATTTCAGATGAATAATCTTTCAGTATTATATAAAACGTGCATGTATTCTCCACGCAACAATATTAGCATATATACTTTGCAATAGCCAAAGTTATTACAATAATAAAAAGAAGTTAGTGAATGTTTCTTTCTTTAAACGTTTATGACACAAAATGCGTGTTGAAATATTAAACAGTTCTGAGACTGAATCATGCTCAAAATTTCATTATTTTATATATCCTTAATTAGTTTTAAACTGATAAAAAATGTCTTAGCTATGATTTTATATATTTCTCTTGAAGTCCATCACTGACTTTCAAAGAAAACGTATCTCATAATGCATATACAAATTAGATATCAAAATGGTGCTAGTCCTTCCTTATTATCAAGATGACATAAAAGCAAGGTGACTATTTATTATTACTGCGTTTAATATTTCTATTATTATTATTATTGATTTAGTCCTATAATTATCATTGTTATATTATGTCGAGTTGGTTTGTTGATTGTCGATTTAGAAAATCGACTCTTATTATTATTAAAAAAAGTAAAAGGTTAGATAATTAACGTTATTATTTTGTAACTGTTATGAAGAAAAAGGTATGCAGAATGTTATTTAAACAAAAGAATGTTAGTAAAATAGTTAACTTAGAGCAAAGAGATCATCGACGGTAATGTAGGCTCCTAAACAGCATTTTAGGAATGAAACGTGACTACATCAAGCACCTGAAACATGTTTGCCTGCCACGTGTCAGATCATGGAAATATATGGTGTAATATGATCTGTTAGTTTGAATAAATATATATATATATATATATATATACATATATATATATATATCCAACATAATTGTAGGAACGTCGTCAGAGAGGTTTTACTGTATTCTCAACATTCGATGTACAATACATTCAGCAAACTATATTTGATGACAATGGTCTAGATGGACTGATAAATGATCAACTCTGGAATGATATACATGTATAAATTTAAGTATACTTTAAATGATTTTATTGATTTCTATGTAAGGGTCCGCATTAATCTCATGAGTTTATCAAAGACATTATCTAATTGTCAATATGTCTTTATTGCTTTCTTTTATTATTATATTATTAATGAATTTAATTGATAGCATACTATTCCTATATTCTGTATTTACATCCGCATTGAAATTATACAAAAAGGTTTATTATTTGGCTGTTTGTATTATACTGAATTTCATTAAAGAGGTGTATGAATATCATTTTTAACAACGTGCATCTTTTAGACACAGTGATTATCTGTTTATTTTTTCACGGTGTCTTTGAATAATTAAGTGTCTAATGATATCATGTAAAAGAAGTATCTAACCGTGCTTACGGAATTTTATTACTGATAACTTAGTCAGATAACGCAAAGGATATAATCTCCTGTACAAGCCTAAACTGATAATTGATATGTGACCATCCTTTACCCTGCTATTCCACCGTGTACATGTATGCTATTACCATTCCAAAAATGTTTCCTTTAGTAAGCACTTTCATAAGTATATCTAAGTGGCAGTGAAAACTCTTGTTTGAAGGTCATGAGGAACATGATTGAGGATTAGGACGTAGTTAATTCAAAATGTCTGGCCATTTTTGTGAGTGCATTGTAAAGTCGTAAAACATTTTCAGTTCCATCTTTCTAACACACTATCGAGTGTGCGTTCAGACATATATCAGAGGGCACTAATAAATGCTTTGGGTATGATTGTCAGTTGGCTTACATGTTAATTATTGACAATACTACACAAGGAGTTAGTCAAGTAAAAGCCATTAGCAACTCCTAGTTGGTTGTGATGGGCCATAATGTAAATAAGCCTCTCATTTACTATCCATGTATTTATGGAATAGCTTCATAAATGCAATCAGCATGCTTAAACTATGGTCAGAAACTGTAATTCTATACAAATAGAACTCATTAGAAGATATCTTGCAATTAAGTATGTTGCAGAGATTTGTCTTCTAAACAGTTAAATAATGTCCTTCCTGGCACGCTTAATGGATGAAAGAATAATGTAAAGCATCATATTCCTAACTTCTTTCAAAGATTGACTGGAATCAATTATTTCGAAAATAAGAAAACAAGTCCCGTTTATTAAACTCATAGCCAATTATTACAACACCACGTATTTCGGAAACATTGAAATATTTTTTACTATTTTCTTTCGAGGCTGTATCCGCATATATATGACTTTATTTTCATAATTTGGAGCATGGTTCATAGAAAAATTTTTTTTATTTCATTCTGTGTTCCATATTTTGCGGTCATAGAACTAAACTTGTGTTGAAGACAGAATTTGCATTACATCGTTGCTTTTCATGTTCATCACTCGGATAATATATTTAAAGATATATTAAAGAATTTTCAATAAACGTACTATACGACAAATGCCAACAAACAATGAATATAAAGCTTCTTTCACGTATGTGTTCAGCGCTAAAACTATTATACTAAACCGTCTTACTGTGTGCCTTTTCTTTCTCTATCCTTCTTCATCGTTTCTCTCTTTGTCTTCCTCGTTTTTTTTGTTTTATCTTCAGATGCATCCTTTAGCGATATCAAAATGTTGATCATTCGCATAAAGCAATAAAAATTACAGATTGAAAATGCATTTCTTTTATATATAGAACGCTATGGGTTTAAGATCATTATATAAAGAATTCAATATCTATGAGTATGTGTGTGATATTGGTTTTCCATACGGAAATAAGACTTATTTTTTCTATTTATTTTTTTAATTACATTTTCACCCAAAACAAGGAACATTGCCACTTTGGTGTAGGGGGCTACTATCAGGGGCAACAACTACTGGGGTACTATGTAGGGATTTGGGCATTAAGATGTCGGTTCACGGTACACTTGAACTTCTGCATGTCAGTAATGTTGGGGAAGCAGGGGCCTGGAATGGAATTCCAAAGTCTAGCGGTTCTGGGGAAGAAACTATTGGAGTAGAAATATATTTTACATCCAAGGATCTCTACAGTCTGGAGGTGGGATTTAGCAGCCTGTCGGGTTTGTCGAAGGTGCTTACATAGTGGGAGCACAAGTGATTGCAGTTCGTCAGAGCATTTATCACTAAAATACTTGTAGAACAGGCAGAGGGATGCAACATTTCGTCGATGGGACAGAGGCTGAAACTTAGATGACAGTTCAGGGTCTATCAAGTTTGCGACTCTCTTTTGAACCTTGTCAAGGAGCGAGAGACTAGCAGCAGATGCACCAACCCAAATGTGACAGCAATACTCCATACATGGGCGAATGGTGGCCTTATAGAGGTACAGAATACTTTCGGGTGTTAGTAGTTGTCCACTACGGTAGAGAGAGCCCACCATTCTTGCAGCGGCCCTGGCAATGCCTTCAATGTAATTGTTCCAACTCATGTTTCCTGTGAACGTTAGGTCAAGGAGTTTGAAAGATGTACTCTCAGATAAAAAGTCGTTGGCCATTGCTCTATGTGGTAGAGAGGGTTTCTTGTAATTATTGAATGAAACTAGTTTAGTTTTGGCGGCATTGAACGTGTCCAACCATTTTTGTCCCCATTCCACTACAGATTGGAGGTCTTCGTCTAGTGTTTCTGCCAGTTCTTTAGAAATGTTTTCATTCGTCTTCCTGTCATACCTGCCATAGAGTGTAGTGTCATCAGCATATATACCCATCTCAGAGGCAATTATGTCGGGGAGGTCATTTATGAATATCAGGAACAATAGAGGTTCAAGGATAGAACCCTGGGACACTCCCGCATTTATATCATATTGTTTAGATGTACGACCGTCGAGGACAACCTGGATTTTTCTCTTATCTAAGAAGGATTTAATTATATTACGTATTCTACCAGTGATACCGTATGATCTAATTTTCCTGAGGATGCTACACCCTGTCAAAAGCCTTAGATATACCTAGAGCTACCGCTCTACCCTCTCCGCTTTATCCAGTGAATGGTATATACGTTCAGAGATTACAGTTAGTATGTCTGCTGTGGAACGGGCTTGTCTAAATCCATATTGTTGGTCAGTCAGAAGTTTAGCATCTGTAAGGTGCTGGACTTGAGCATGGTTAATTAAGGTCCCAAGTATTTTGGCAAAAAGTGGGAGGAGGCTAATGGGGCGATAATTTGATGGGTCAGTCCTTTCGCCAGAATTCTTGAATACTGGTACAACAGAAGCAGTTTTCCAACAGCCCAGGAAACAAGCTTCATTAAGGCATTTGTTGAAGAGTTTGGAGAGAACTGGAGCTACTTCGGCTGAGCACTTTTTTAATAGCACAGCTGGGATGAGATCCGGTCCACATGCTTTTGAAGTGTAAATGTTTTTTATGATGTAATGCACCTGAGCAGGGGTGATTTTCAGATCGTCTAGCGTGGCGTCTGTCTGCATAGGAAAGTAAGGTAGGGGTGGTTGGAAGGGTCCAGTGTTTAGTTTGAGGCAAACCGACTGGCAAGTATGTTAGCCTTTTCTGTTGCTGAGGAGACAACCTCGTGATTGTTGATTAGTGAGGGAATTGTTGATTGCCGATTATTTACTACACTGTTGTAGATTTCCAGAAGTCTCGAGTTCTTAGTTTTTGTGCTTCGATGCGTTTTTTAGTGGTTTCCGTAAATTCTCTCTTAGCGGTCGCTATTTCTTTCTTAACGTTATTTCTAGCTTCTATATACTTCAGTCTGTTTGAACTGGACTTATGTCGGTTAAATCTGTGGTATGCATGTTGCTTTTGAGCAATGGCAGTTGCGCAAGTCGACGTAAACCATTGGGGAGAGTGGGGCTTACTATAAAATTTCCGCATGGGAACATGCGCTTCGATTGCAGTTTTGAACCAGTCAGTGGACTCGTTTGCACACTGTTCAGCAGGGAGAGAAAAATATTTCTCCATGGAGCATCTCTGATTAGTTCCCTGATGGCTTCCCAGTCAGCCTTTTTGTAATATCTCGTGGTTTTGAGCACTGGCTCTTCAGTTTTGGCTCTAGAGTTTAGGGCGATTTCAACCATTATCACTGCATGATCAGCGTTCCCGAGTGGGATGTGGACCTTCGTTATACAGTCATTGGGAACTGTGGTCAAAAACAGATCAAGAAGTGATGCGTGTTGTTCTTCCTGGTCAGGGAAACAGATTGGAAACGTAACAATTTGTGATAGCGAGTGAGATATAGTGAAGCTATAAGATGTGCTGCCCGCTTTATATGTGTAAGTAGAGAATCCAAGCTAGTTTTTGTGGTGGACATGAAAGTCACCAAATACATGTATTTGTGGGCTAGTGTCGAGGGACAGTGCCGTGTCTATGATGTCAGAGACTTTGTTTATTATGGTGCAGTCCTGAATCGAGGGAGAGCAGTAGAGAAAATAAAAATAGCTAATATTGTGTTGTATGTTTAGTCTAAAGCACACAAAGTCTTGATCATCCGTTTCTTGGTCTGTTTCTCTAGTCAGGGGGAGGGTATTACAAATGTAAACTCCAAGTCCGTGCATGTGTCTGTCAGGGTCCTTACGGCAGAGTGGGAGATATCCAGGCATGTTTAAGTGGTTAGACGGGATGGAGGAGTGTAGGTTAGTCTCACTTAGTGCTAGGATATCCGGGGTATTTGTTAAGAGAAATGCTTCAACATCAGCTAAATTAGTTCTAAGCCCACGGATGTTAGTGAATGCAAGTCTCAAGGGAGGAGGCAAGTTGAATTTGTTTGTCCCTAAGCCTGTTTAAGCTTACTTTTAGATTGTACTGTCGTCATATTTTTAAAGTTTCGGTTTAAGTAAGGGGGAGCTAAACAAGATGTTATGCAGAGCATCAGGCATGCATCACAAGTAGACCATCGGCTGACCTTTCTCCAATTAGGATTGTGGCCTAAGGAAAGCCCAACGGGGATGAGTGCAGGGTCCGTTTCCATGCACGTCATAGCACTACAAACAACCCGATATTATTTAACTGTTGATGGAGCAGCCGCTCGAAGCGCTACCAAAGAGTTAGGGCTCATGTACTACCAGTCGGGAACAGCAGCCAGGAATTATCAATCCGGTACCCTCAACCCATTAGAAGAAGGTCAACCCAATCTAATTGCTCAGGCATATATTGTACTCAAGCACTCTCAAATGTCCAGTTTTAGGGGTGGGGTGTGCCGGGAATTGGGAAAACAGCGTTCGTTGCCCTAGCCAATAAACAAATCTACCGCTGGGTGTTTCTGTCGAATCACTGAGATAGTGTCTTTGCGCTTGACTAATAGGCAAAGAAGGGGTATGGAAGCCGGGCGATAGACAGAGCCTATCTACTCCTTAAGCAGTTTAGGTTTGCAAACCGGTAAATTTGTTTGAGTCACCAGCTCTAGGAAGGTTGTCATCCAAGACTGAAGAGGCCTCCCTCCCCTTTGGTTTAGTTTCTGAGTCTTCCTTCTCCTAGACGGATGATCTGGGAACATCTACTGGGTCCGCCAGCACTGAGAGGGTTTGCTCCGCGCTTAGGTTCTAATCCAGGTATTTGTACGACCCCGCGTGGTTAGTTAGTGTTACTGGGTTAGTTTGTGGAGGTTATATCTCTGTTGATTAGTTACACTCCTCAAAGTGATTTAGGGGCATTGCTATTTAATTGTTAATGGATAAAGGGTGTGAGTGGAGTTCATGCAGTGTAAGCTTCTATGATTGTAAAAAGGCTTGTTAGGGAGAAGATAAAGTGGTTTGAAGCTTACCCTTTTTATTTATTTCATCTATGTTAGCTTAGGTCTAGGATAATGTTACAGTATGAGTAGGTATTAAGAATTGAGCTACGAGTTGTGCCCAAACTATTTTAGATGATAAGAGGGTTAAGATGTAAGTGCAATATAGTATCGATAAAACAGCAAGTTTTGAGTCATGCGTAATTAGTTGAATAGATATATGGGCAGGTTTTCAGTAGGTGCGAATAGAGTTGAAGTTGTAGGTATTTACAAGTAAGAGTCATGGGACATTTTGCATAACAAGGAGTCTCGGTTCAATTTCGTATTAATCGTTGCAAAACTCGAGGAGACAGTTATGTAATGCAGATCGCTTTGCTTTTGAGTACTTTGGCTTTTAAATACCTGCTTCTGAGTGCTTAAGCTGTTAAATACCTTACTGGATAGGAATGAGCTCTAATACATGCCTTAGGGGTATAAGTGTATAGATATTTAGTAATGGCTATTAAAACAGTTTGTATGTGAGGGTTAGGGGCTGGAAGTTAGAGATTCCACTACAAATGCGGTGCAATGTGGGGGTTTAGTGGCGGCTTGGTGGGAAGAAGTAGATTGTTAGCGTTCACGAGAAAAGGGGTTATTTATTTACAGATAGATCTCCATTAGGATTTTTGAGTTACATGTAAGGTTTAGTTTAAAGAAAGGAAAACAATTTTTTTGGGCATGCAGGTAAGACAAACGCAGTCGTCTTGGAGGTAAAATGTATATTTAGATTTTGTAGCTAGCTGTTAGGGTTCCCCCCACAGTTATAAGAGGAACAACTTGTTCATTGGGATTCGGAATTGTAATCATTAAGGTCAGGCACAGAGTTTTGCATCTACTCAGAAAATTAGTCCTAGTATCACAGTTAAGATTATGTATATTGCAGCTACAAATATAGTGATAGTTAAATTATAAGCTAAGTTCAGTGGTTTGGTATGGATATCATGGAGGCCACTTTATTAATACAAGCAAGCGTATGGTAATTGCAGATAATAAGTATACTACTTAAACAAAGTCCTTGTCTTCTATAGTAGAAAAAAAGAAGATAAGTCCTCGCTCCTGTTCGGTATTCTTTGACTAGGCTATTCATTTTTCGAGTCGACTTCTAACTACAGACGGCTCGCATGGAAGCAATGAGTTAAAGACAATTTATACGCATATAAGTAAAATACATTAAATAAATTTAAAAAAAAAGCAGTTGTCATTTTGGTAGGATTAGGATTGATTAATTCCACTTAGCTTAATTTCTTTGGCCATCTACATTTGACGCGTCTGCCAGCGTTCGTAATCATGTTCTGTTTTCAATGTGCACGTGTCTATTATGTTATTAAGTACAATTAATTTGTTCAAAGTTAAAATAAAATATGTTCATAATCTGTAAAAAAATATACATTAAAAGTACAGTCATCGAAAATCCGACCTGATTTATGTGTGCTTAGTTGTAATATCCATTAGATTTTCTTTTGTCTGTACATATAGACAGGAACTTAGTGTTTATTAATAGTATTTGAAATTATTGCAATACACGTATTAGTAAATTAATCACACACACACACGCACGCACACACACAGTGCAAACGATACTTGCTTGCAATTTTCAACTTAATAATTTTATGCATTTGTTTTGTTTACTTTGGTTGTCAGTTTTGACTTCACAAAGGGACCTTACCCCCTCCACATACACCCCCCACACACACTTTTGCAAACGATACACACGTTTCTTGTTGAAATCTGCACTGAAAAGACAAATAAATTATGATGGAAGAAAAGTCGAAAAGAAATTGAAAGACAAATATACAACAATGACGTGATGGTGTGATGAACACCATAGTTTGTCATCCAAGCTGATGTCATGGCACTTGACTTCTTCACTGAAGGACTTATACTAAACACGAATAGCTATATCCATATTCTGATTAAAGTAACGAAACCTTGGATCGACAGGTAGCTGCATATTAGTCGGACATATGACAACAAGACTCAGCATCTACCATACCAGCTCGATGATCCAGATGTGAATGTTGGAGAACTTTGTACTAAACGTAACCCGTGTCCTCCCAACTCATCTGATTGCAACTCTTCTTGACTTTTTTATATAAAGAACATTGGAACAAGACACCAACAGATTCAGTTGAAACAGAAAATACGAGCTAAAAATCAGTATAACCAGTCATGGGGACTACATTAGAAGACAGTGATAAAAAACTTGTGGACAGTTCTGAGACAATCCTCAAGGCTGTCATTAAAGCAAAAGGCAATTTCAAATAGTACAATCTACAGAAGAAGTCATAAAGACAAATTGATCTAAGCTCAATAATTCTAAAAACATGAAACTGTTGAATTATTTTTTGCTAGACAATCTTGGAAACGAATATCTTCCGCACTGAAGTTCCCAACTCATGCACACACACACACACACACACACACACACACACACACACACACACACACATACACACACAACGCTGGAGACTTTGAAGAAATAATAAAGACAGACGTTCACAGTAAGTAGTGATTGAAGGTCAGAGTTCAATTTGTTGACTGGATAAAGCCACACTGCGGAGTTTCAAGGAGATGAAACCTTGATCTGGAGATGTTAATATTTATGTAAATAATACACACACAGGCATGGGAAAGTAAATTAACTGAAAAAAGTAATGATAGTTCAGAATAGTTAACTTACTTAAAAGAGGTGAAGTAGTAATATTTCAATTTATGTGTAATTTTCATAGATGAATGGTTTTCTAGTAGTTGGAAAGAAATGTAAATTAATATGAATTGTCTGTTTAATGTAGTAATTGTATTATAATGATGCAATAAATGAATGAAATCTGAAGATTATATTGTCTACATATAATGGACATCTTAAGATTTTAAGAAGAGGCGGTGCTGTAGAAATAATCTTTAATAATCTTTAGCAGTGACGTGAGGTAAGTGGGAAGACTTAATGGATATTGGATGAAAATCTTCGTAGAAATATGAGATAAATATTTTTCATAAGATTAATAGATGCTTATTTATATTTACAGATAACTGCAGTGCTGAAATAACTTGAAGTATCTCATTAAAATTGCATCTAACAATATTGAAGCATGTCACAAAGCAAACGAGCATCAGACTTATTAGAATTTCTGCGAGTATAAATCATGGATTAACATGAAGGTGATCTTAGTCAATGCCAAAAGTAGGAAATCTTCCAATACCCCTTTCTACTGTTGATAGAGTGATCGTACAATTCAATAGATAGGACAAAGAGTGCACAAAACCTCATCCCGGTCGCACCGGGCACTCTGGAAGAACCTTGTGTCTTATGAAAAGAAATTTTGAAGAGGAACCTCGGTGCAAAGTCTCTGACATTGCAACATAAGCTGGTGTCAGTCTCAGAACAGCTGTCAATATCTTCACAAGCTTGGCTACTATGATAGAGCTGCGGGAAGGAAATGTCTTCTTTGTCCTGCAAATATCAAGCGCCGGAAAGATTGGGCTAGTGAGATGGTGATCAGATCTATGATCTTTTGGACCAATGTCATTTTACCTAATGAGTCACGATTTGCATTATTTCTCAACAATGAAAATAGTATGGAAGCTCTCTCAGCAAGAGTTTGACTTAAAGACTGTAGCCAATGCATAGGGGTTTCTTGGTATGGGGTGCAATTTGGAGTGATGGTTGCTCATACCTGGCGGAGTGCGAAGGAATTATAAATTCTGTTAAATATGTTTCAATATTACATAAAGGACACCATCTCAAGTGGTAAACTGAACTAAGTTAACTCCATATGTATGGAAGATAGAGCTCTTTGTCACTCTGCTAGGGCGACACAACATTGGTTAAGCCAAAATGGGGTTAATAAACTTTCATGGTCAAGTCAGTTCTCAGATATGAACCCAATTGAAAACCTTTGGGGCATATTAGACTGAACCTTCACAAAGAAAAGCAAGCCATTTTCTAAGCCTGAACTTTTAGTCTTATTGCATCAAACATAGTAAGAAATTCCTTAAGATGATATTTGTCAACTCCATTAATTCCATGCCTAGAAGGGTCCTAGCATTAAAAACAACAAAGGGAATATAAACCAAATGTTAAATATTAAATTTGTGACCATTTATTTTTTATTTTGTTCTATAAATTATATGTTCATTGAAAAAAACTGTTTCTATGAGTGTATATACTTTTCTGTCATGCTTGTGTATATATGTTAGAGTTTGGACCATTAATTAGAATTGGGAATCTAAAAAAACAGTATTGGAAAATTTTGTACCAATTTTCTGATGCCACAAACGATTCCTTTTATTATTTTTATTTGATTTTGTTTAAAACAAAATCTTCCACTGCTGCTAGTAATAATAAAACAATATTTATTGATTTTAACCATAAGTATAACTAAAATCAAGAAATTACCCACACCCCTAAACATGACTTTATGTTTGAAAAAAAATATGCACATTTAATGTGTTTTTACAATAATCAAGAAAAATAAGAACCCTTTAATTAAATATTTAGATATTATTAAAGAACTGAAATTGGTAATTTTATTGGAATCCGGAATTTAGTACAGAATCCGTAACTGTATTAGAATTGGGAAAAATATTGGAATTGTCCCATCACTAATATATATATATATATATATATATATTTGCAGTTCAGCCCGGCTTTGCTCTGGGCCCTATGTACTGTTCATAACTTTATGAGCATAAGTATATATGTATATATATATTAAAAAGTTTGACTCATGTCCATGTAACCTACATCTAAAATTTCAAGTCTTTAGACCCAAAATTGGCGGAAGAGTTTGGTAGAGTCTGCAAAGGTCAACTCATTCAACTTTGACCTCTTAGCAGCTAAATTTCGCCCAAAATCTGATTAAAAACTTGCTGCATGTCTAAATACCCTTTATGTAAAATTTAAAATGTTTAGACCTAAAATTGGCTGAATAGTTTGCTAGAGACCACAAAGGTCAACTCTTGAACTTTGACCCCTTGGTAGCATAGTTTTCAGCAAAAAAAACGATTTAAAAGCTTGCCATATGTCTGAATACACTTTATGTAAAATTTCAAATGTTTAGATCAAAAATTGGCTGAGTAATTTGATAGAGACTGCAGAGGTCAATTTTTAAAAAAAACTTTTGATCCCTTAACATTTATTGTTTTGGGCTCAAATCAAATTAAAAAGTCTGATCCATGTCCAATTATAAATTTCAAGTGTTTAGATCCAAAATTGGCGGAGGAGTTTGGTAGCGCTTTCAAAGGTCAACTCGTTGAACTTATATTATATTAATACATCGTTGAACTAATATTATATTAATATATTGATTTTTATTATATTCATAAATCTAATATGTTAGAGTAATAGGAAATTAACCAAGAACACAATGGAAGAAAATAGAAGTCGTCAGGAATCGTCAAGTGCGTCTCAAGTGATATAAAATGAATTATTATAAGGGTTATGACAACAGCATATTCTTTTCGTTGTTTTGACTGTCGAATATATATCTGACACAGTAAGAAACTGTTAATCAACCGAGAACCACAATATTCTATGTTAAGGCTTATAACATATTAACGGATGCACACTCGAGATTAAACACAATGAAAAGAATATGCTGTTGTCTTAGCACTAATTATATAGCCATAGAAAACATTTATGCTTATTACAGACAACGACATGTTGTACTGCTATTAGGTTGGTGCAAAGATAATGTAGTTTGTGGACATTCAATTTAAAAAAAAACATAAATTCTTTCATAATAAACTTCATTAATCGAAATAAAAACCATTAGGATTGACACATTTTTGCTAGCGAGAAACAAGTTTATTTATCCCATTAGTATAGAAATCTGTTCTGGAAGCGATGACGTCATTGAAGGCCGATTCGTCATCATCTCGGCTTTTGAAGCATTTTTTGCGCAGGAAATTGTCGAGATTCTTGAAAAAGTAATAATCGGTAGGCGAGAGGTCCGGTGAATATGGCGGATGAGGTAGAGTCTCGTATCCCATTTCATTCGGCTTTTGAGCAATATGCGGTCGAGCATTTTCATGGAAATAAATTTGTCCTTTCACATTGAACAATCTCAGGCACATACGTTGAAGCTTCTGGCGCATTTCGCCAACGTGTCGGCAGTATTTCTCCGCCGCAATCGCCTGAATACAAGAAGTTGTAGTAGATGAGACCGGCCGCAAACCACCAAACAGTCAGCATAACCTATTTTTAGTGTAATGTCAGCTTCGGGAAGTGCTGTGGAACTTCTCCAGCATCCAACCACTGCGCCGAACTTCGTTGACGATCCACTTCTCAACACTCGTCACAATCCGCTCGATAAATGGGTCGTTTTTGTTGCGCAGGAAGAGAGCGCAGAAAACACTTCAAATCGATGATTTTTTATTATCGTTACGTTCATATTGAAGCACCCATTTATCCAACGGTTTGACTTCGCTATTTGCTTTAAATGCTGAATGACTGTTGAGTGGTCGACCTCTTTCATAATTGTTAAGCGAGATAGTTAATAGGATTTAGCAGAAATATACAAACCTCCCAATACACACACATGCGCGCGTACATATATGTATTATAATGAAGTCGTGAAGTCTTATTTCTGTCTTCCTCGTTGTTTGGTTGGTTGGTCGGTCACACTTTGATTAATATGTACAATGTGTGCACGGTTTCATAAATTAATTTTTATACTTATAACGGAACTTTTTTATAACTTGTTATTTCAACATGATTTTTATGTGTACTATTTGTTCTTAGAAAACTATATTAAGAAGTAACCCCATTCCTCTATTACATTAAGGAAAGACTATATTAATCATTAGATCCACGTTGTTAATGATCATTATTAATGAACACCTTCGGGGCAGCCCACCAAATGAAAATGGAGCTATCTATTCTCACTACGAAACGCAATCAAATATTATGATCAGCTTTGTCGGCAACCTCTTCACACACCACAACCTAAAACACTATCACCATTTTTACCATTGATGAGTTGCCAAAGAAGAAAATAGTACGACATAATCATTAATAATTTTTACTTTGCAGAGACAAACAGGCAGAAAATTGTCCGAACTACGGCGTTGAGGAAACATCCCAGACAAGCACTTCCTGAAACGCGTACGATCCTGAATAAGACGAATAGGAAATTGCTATTACACGCATGAAGAAGGGTTTAATGTTTTTACATTAAATTGAAATAAGTCAATAAGTTATCAGTGGCATATTGAATAACGATCATCACTTTTCCATTAATGTTATTACATTGTAATGGTTTTGCTTTCAACGTATTCACGTTCGCATTCCATTATATTTTGAAAACGTTAAGATATTAGATACTTCTCTGAATTAAGATATACGTATTTGCGATATTAAGGTTTTAGGAGATTTGGAAGCCACCGAATAGTTAGCAGTTGAAATATAAAGGTGGGATACATTCGGGGGTTTAAGGTAATTATTTTGTAACATTCTCGTGCCCTACTGTAAACAGAATCGAATAAGTTATATAAATAAATATGCCTGCACACATCAGCTAAAATTGTACAAATCTCTTCTAACGAAGGCTATCTAGCCAGAGTAGCCCACCTCTAAATAAATAATAGTATATTCAAATTCTGAAATCATGCTGGAAATTCCTACGAATATCGACCAATTAGGTCATCCAAATTATTATTCGAATGCCCATCGGATTTTTCGTGTTTGAATACACACACAAAACATTTACTTACTCGTTGATTTAACAACTAAAATAAATGAGGGTCTGTGCATTATCTTAAGCCAAACCGCTAATATTAGTATGTTTATTACTTCATATAATTTTTCTCTTTCAAGAAATAAAATCACACATAATAAACCTCGTATGGATTCTGGACGCGATTACGTGAGTAATATTATAAATAAAATAAAAACACATATTTTCAGGACATCTGTGTTTAATCTTCATAGAGTATTTCATGTACATTTATATCACCAGACAAAGAGATACTACATCAATATAACATTGCAAAATGTATGTGCGAAAGTCTATAACTTATTTACGGGCAGCAAATGGCTATTAATATAAAGAAAACGATAATTGAGAATCTAAAGTTATATATTTGCCAATTGTGACGTTGTCCTGGCTGCAGGTATGCAGACCAAAATTGCTATTATAATTTCCTCGTTTATTTTTATAATTCATTTTTATGCTCACGCTTTCTTGTAAGGGAATAGTATTTGTAAATGTTCGGTAGTCGATGATGAATGGTTATCTGTTCATCCACTTGTTTTTGATGAATGGCTATATAATTGAGTAATCAAAACGAACGATTTATTTCGCCCAAGTGCTATCACCTCGCATTATTATAACAATAAATCAATATGGCAAAACAACAGCCTAGTAAGGAGTGAGATATGTAAATACTAGTTATTTAATTAAATACAAAGTGTATTATCTTCTAGAGGATTGTTATTCATTTTGTAATAATGCATGCGGTTTTGAATGCTATGCGTAGTTTCACAAAGTGTGAATAATACATTTTTGTATTTCTCCTGTTATTTTGGTATCCAATAAACGTTGTGTCATCGTGACACGCCAAAAAGTAAACTGCACTTATCTGCCTTCAATACAGCTCTTTCGTTTAATCTGCAAATGACTAATGAACTTTTATGCTTAAATCTATTTTTATTAATAAAATGTTATCAAGATACTTCGCTTCAAATGCGATGGCTGGTTACTTTTAATGCATCTAAATCCAATGGCTCTCGTCTTAGTGACGGTCCATGTTTTGACAAGCTTCTGAGCTTGACATTTACTCCTGATCTGAAATAGAACACATATATCAAATCCGCTGCCAGGGTTACTGGAAAAATTGTAGGATATTTCTTCCGCTCCAGTAGATATCTCAATCCTGATAAAATTCTCTACCTATATAAAAGCCAGGTATGTCCAATGATGGAGTACTGTTGCCCCATCTGAAGAGGAGCTGCTAGAAGCAGCTTATCCTGTCTTGGCAATGTTCAAAACAGATTTCGTAGCTTAGTAGGGATGCCTTTTTCTTTTCCCTGCAACCTCTTTCTAACAGAAGAGACGTTGCAAGTCTGTTTTTTCTTTATGTTTTTTTTCATGGCAAGTGTTTCCCTGAGCTTCAGTCTATGGTCCCACTTCATCAAACTTTCACGAAAAGCATTCCTCTAAATAAAACCTCTATCAATAATTTCCCACACTCTTTATCTGTAACTAAATCTAAAAGTAGATTCCAGGAATAAAGCTTCTTTTTTAGGACTGCACACCTGTAGAACTCTCTTCTGTTTGCCTGCTTTCCAGCTGACTACAATCGTATTGCCTTCAAGTCCAACGTAAACAAGTTTTTAATAAACCGTCGCTCTAACTAATCCAATTCACAAAAATTTCCCTACTTATATTTACTACGCTATAATCTCCTTGACCAATGTATACCCATTAACCCTTATCCTCAAATGGCCTCCGAACCTTGATAAGTTGTTATTCATGTGTAAACAAATGCGTACAACGCGGACGAAGCACGGGCTCCACATAATATCACCGAAAAATAATGACTGGGCGCTTTTTATCTGAACGAGGAATGTTGTTAAATTAAACAGAATGTTTGACAACAAGATGCCTCTTTGACCTCTTCTTTACATTAGCAATGCGAAGAGAGTTTCATAGAAATTAGAGAAGATATATCTAAAACAGTTTTTGTTGGATTGTCGGAAGGGTTTCGTTTTGGTTCGAATAGGTAATGAAGAGACGCCATAATCAGCTTGCAGAGGTGCAAACATTTGCATACATCGTAATCGCTGATATAAGAAGGACGATTCATCATATGAGCAGGACTGGCTGCAAGAACAGCTGATTCTAGGTTGCAATAACATCAGGAGTAGTAAAATCCAGATGAAGATGATTAAATGAAAGCAGAAATTCAGCTTTGCGGTTAGTTTCAGCATCTTGATTTTCTTAGTTTTTCTTTGTCTTTACATTCAATGAGCGATATTTCTAACAATGAAAACAAAGAAATAATGTTTTTTTTTTGGGGGGGGGATCATGTATCTCCAGCTCGATCTAATATATCAAAATCACTTTGTAAGTATGTGTAATAGTTCCTTTCTCATAGGCTGCTAAACAGCTGAGCCGATCATTTGCAAATTTCACACAAAGCTAATTGGTATATATGGCTGTGTTCTTAAATATGGTTTACTCAGAAATTCATCAGGTACGGATTGAAAATCGACAAAAAAAATCGATCTTAAAATAGCTTTTCGTTCTTAGAAATAAAAAAGTACTTTTTACAAGGAATTATTATACGATACACCGGCCAGGAAAAACTAAAAATAAATATCAGAAAATCATTTCTTTTAAGCAAAGAGTTTCATTATAATCTTCAGATGTGACAGTGGTAGAGCAATCGACTAAAGATTAAAAGACCCTCACTTTTAGCCCGTGCGTATCTCGCCATTTTATTTTAATGTGTTCTTAATAATGCGTGCAATTTACGATAAAAAAGAAGTACCATTTAAAATCGTCGCCAATCATTTCTTCGTTAGCATTGTTTAAAACTCAACATTAATCAGAAGTGACATTTCCAGAGCATTTATTGTTAAGTTCAAATATCAGCTTACGTGATATTGTAAACAAAATAGACGTTATCGTTATATATATATATATATATATATACATATATATATATGCATATATATATATATATATATATATATATATATATGCGAATTAGTCCGCCAGACCAATTAATATTCGTAATATAATTAAGGATTGATTCTATAATAAAACATACGCAATCTGCATAAATTAAAATATGTTGTTTCAGCGTATTGTATGATCGAGCAACGCTGGACTGCCAGCTAGTTTATATATATATATATATATATATATATATATATATGCATAGATAGATAGATAGATAGATAGATAGATAGATAGATTTGGATTTGAAGAAATATTAGTGGCTTCTGATATCAAATGAATTAATGCCTTGCCTGGAGCGATTTCCATTAAAATTTAACGCACTAGCTCTAGGTCTCCGTCTTTGTAAAAGTCACTAAATATATATTATATTGGCCGACGTCTCAATAGAAGAAAGCACATACTCTGCCACATAGAACATCGCATTAGAGTAGGCCTATCATATCGAAGTATAAATATATCTTGGAAACTATTTATATAGCAGTTGTGAATAATTTCTGATTTTATTACACAGCTTTTGAACATAATTCTTTGACGATAAATCTATTTAAACGCTATTCATTCAGCTTTTTGTCATGTTATATATATTATATTTTTACAGTATCGTATTTGATTGAGCAATTAAAATGAATATTTTATTTCGTCCTAGCTGTTTGATGTGACATCTTCCTGGCGGCGTTACATTACGAGTGTTACGTGTAAGAAAGATTGTATGGGTATGTCTACTTTGAACTATTGAGTTCTGCAATTATGCATAAACGATGTATGGCATCGAAAAGACGATTGCTTCTGATGTAATGATGTAGCATTTATCTTTATCTTTTATCTGAATATAAATGAATTTTAGGGAATATCAAAGTCAGAGCTATTCCTCAGTCGCATTTATTTGCTGGGCAGGGAGTGAGGAAGCTAGAATATCTAGGCTATCGCAGTTCTTGCAGGGAGGTTTTAGTTTTTATACATACAACACTTGGTATAGCGAAATAATCGTCCATCTTGTATTAACCATGCACACAGCTGCTTAACGACGGTAGCCTAGCTACAATTTTTGTGTTCACAAGATTCAATAGGCTTCTAGACTTTTTTACAGGCATTTAGAATTACTGTAGACTCATGAAAATTTGGTATGTTATTGCCATACATTTTATGCAATGAGTGGCGAATCTTTTTAATTTCTAAATGAACAGCTACGGCAAGTACTAAACTATACGCTGTTACAGTTGGTGAATTTCCAAAGTGCAATGTGGGCGTGAAGATACTTCATATAAATAAATAAATATTCTGTTTTAAACTTGAAAAATGCCAGAGAAACATATGGAATGCCCCAGGCTGCTTTTGGACCATCTTGCATGCATGGAGCATCAGTTTTGGAGTTGCATATGATATTCAAGAAAAACAGGGAGCTTGTGAGAGATGCTCAGACGTGTTGAAGGTGTAAGGAAGTCAGACCAGTTGAGTGGCAAAATAAGACATGTTTATAGATACCATAAGTGCACAGTTTTTAATAGTGTGATAATTGTACACACAGTCGCGAGAAACGGAGGATGCGAAAGATTTTCGCGAAGTTTGTACCAAGCGTGCGCAGAGAAGATCAAACCATTTGACGAAGACCTATAATCTAGGCATTGAACTCTGTGACTTTTGGTTATTTCCTTTAAGCTCAAGGACAATCTTGCAGGCTGTCGTTATGACACAAATGAGGAGATGCAATAGGCTATGACGAGGGTCATATATACTCTCACAATAGAGGATTTCTATGGGGCTTTTCAAAACTTGTCGGAACGGTACAAGTGCATTCCAGCCGGAGGAGATTACTTTGAGGGAGATCAGAGGTTCATGTGTGTACCATCAATAAAAGAGGCCATACGAAAACAACTTTGGAAACTTACTGAAGCACCTCCTATATCCTATCTAAATATAATAGTATGAAATCAAGATTTCTGTTATTTTTAAAATGTTTCAGTCGTACATGGAGAATGCCATTTTCAGACGACCAACCATCTTACCGTGCAATAAATTTAATCGACTTGGGCTTACGTCGATTAAGATATTTATGAAAGATCAGCGAGTTTGTGTTGAGGGGGGATTTACTTTTAATTGTTTTAGGATTCCAACCCATTTGTCGATTAAACCCTCGACGAGACAGAAATAATCGTTACTGAACCGGGGAAAAAAAGACCTGATTCGATAAATGCAAAATTCGCAGACATTTTCATGGAAGACGGGGAAAATGTTTTTAGTTCGAAAAATGATTGTGTTTACAGGCCTAAAATAGAACATATTGAGTTAAAAGTCTCGCCCAGAAAAGAAAACGTTGACAATTCACCGAGACTAGTTCAGATTAAAATAGATTTATTGGATTTCTCGATGAAATTTACTGTGATAATGCACATTTAATTTGAAATGCATTAAGCGTAGATAAAAGAGATAAATACGCGGATATACCTCGTCCTATATATATATATATATATATATATATATATATATATATATATATATATATATATATATAAATGATTTATATATCAACGGGAGAATCTAGATAAGTATATCGATATGTCTAAGGCATATGGATCAATACTAACACCCAAGAGCAATCCACGTCTGCTAAACTCCGAAACCGTGAGTAATTATTTTAAGTAAATAAAAGTTTATTTGAGAAGAATATATAGATATCGCATACTAGCGGGGTACTCCCGGCTTTGCTCGGTCATAAACCTCGCATAAATGAATTTTAAATCATGCAGATCTTGTATTTCTTATTATAGAAGTAATTATCTATTCAATAATATATTGTACCTAATATATAATACTGATTAAAAATAAAATTAAATGACTTTAATGACATTAGATTAAATTTACAGCTTGCCGGTTGAGACATCCAGAGATAGATAAAGAAAATTTAAGATTAAATCACTATAAGATACGAATTAATTTGCGCATGTATAACAGTAATATAAATACGTCGGCTAGTTGCAATAGATAATATGCATTTAATCTTGCCAAGCATTTTCTTGTACGCGTTATCCATCTATTCCAACCAAATTCGCATCGTTTTAAACTATCCTTGATGTATGCTTACTATTTGTGTTAATTTCAGTGTTATATGACTAGTAGTTTAAGAGTTTATCGGTCAAATACTTTCAACAACACGCAGCCACACATCTATCCATCAACGGTTACTATCTATTTCTATATAGATAGATTGTTCGTATGGGATTTCATAATATTTCACTTGCAGAAATTCCCCTCTGAATCAAATTACAGTAGGTTTGTCAACAACAGATGGCACATACAATAGTTGATGTCTGAGCTTTTTACACAATCTTGGGTTACATTGCAACACCTTCACAGACAATAAAATTCTACTTTACTTCCTGCAGGAAACATTACCACGATCACCTACATTTGTAGAAGTATTTCGTAATTTTTCCTTTAATTTTAAAGTTCTCCCACTGCTTCCAGTCATCATCAGAAAGAGGTATCCACATTATTACTATAATGACCTTAGACCATTCGTAATTGTATCCTAAACTAGGATATGTACCATTAGCTTTCTTTTCCACATGTCTAAAAAACAATTTATCTTTTCAAAAAATCCCTCATTTCCTATTAGCTGGAATCTGAGGAACAGAGGATTCCGGTTTACAATGTTCATCTATAAACGAACACGGCAACCTTTACAAAGATGGTTGCTACTCTTAACGACGCTTAGTCCTGGATACGACCAGTTTGCGGGCTTTGGGGAGTGTGGAGCCACCCCTTAATTGCCATTGCTCTAAGGTCCACTCTGACCCGGAGTTATAGTACCTGTTAGGGTTCCAACTATGGGTTAAATAGATATTGACTTGAAAAATATATATTCTATTAAAATTATTCTTAAAAATCACTGGATTCGGCATTAAATAACCTGAAAAGGGTTGATATGCCGTAAAACAAAAACAACCAACCAAACTTTAAACCAATCGTTAAAAATAAATTAAGCCAATTTCCTTTAAATACTAAACAACGATTACGTATTTATACCAATATATACATAACTTTTTCATATATTTTTATCAAAAAAATTAGAATTTTTATAATGTGTAACTCTCTACAACTTCTTACAATTTTTATTCTACACAGGAGAAATAAATTTTTCTCCATTGAAAGTTAAATCGATACGATTAAATTGCATAATTACGTCAAGAATTCATTGAGTATTTTTTTACTAATAGCGTATTAAACATTATTGATACTTATGCACTTCTGATACCGTGACGAAATTAATAACGTTACTATTTAGCGAGCCATAAACCAGAGTTCTTTCTCCGCTTACATCTACCAATTTAATTAGAAAAAAAAGAATATCGTAATATTTTATTTTAAAAATATTATTTGTTAAAAGAATAGCGTGATGATAATGCAATTGCATCAGCAAAATTTTATCTGAAAATAGATACTGTTGGGAAATTAATTTAAAAAAGCAAGAGGCATTACAGTTTAGTTATGCATTCGTGCCCTATTAGCGCTTTAGATTGAATGATATTGAATCCAGTTATACACACCTTTTAACAACGCTTACATACCAACTTTGGCAAAGGGAGTTATTGTTTACCTTCACCGACTAAACAACGATGGCTGATTTACTTTTCATCGATATTGACGAGTACTTTATACGCTTATAACTAAAATTAATTATATCTTTTAATTTTTAAACACAAATACGTTACGAACATTACATTGTTTTTTTTTTTTTGCTATCTACCCCAAATTTTCTGTTATTTTTAGTGTACACATTGAAGAATATTTGTGAGTACTTTTAATACAACACAAAATAAATTTTTTTTTCATAATTTCTCCAAATTGTATTTTATTTTTGGTATATGTATTGAAACATGTTTGTGCGTATTTTAAACCAATTTTAAATATTTTGGTTTTATTTGTAAACGCAAATACCTCACAAAGCAAAATTAACTGTTTTTGCCTATTGTTTATTTTACTCTCAAGTATATATATTGTAAAATGTTTGTGAACAATATTTCTTTCGAAATTATGAAAACATTCTGATTCTGATTATTTTGAAGCTGTTTCCACTGCATGTGTGTACGTGTTTTGAAACATAGAGGTGTCTATTATCTGCAATTTTGGTGTTGCTCTTATGTAAGGCCACTCTATTGCTGAAATTTTTGGTGGCGCCCATGAAGGATTTGTTGTAAAATAATGCCAATCTCCCAAACAGACAATTATTTTATTTACTTACACAGGAAAAAAACTTCATCACCAGATTCACTCCTGAACTGAACAGAACCTAATACCATCACACAAAAACATGAAATGCAAGGTACACTCGCATGCACACCCATACACATACACATATACACACCCACACATAAATCAGAACCGGCACATTAAAACACACACGTGCGCGCATACACCCACACAGCAGACATAACACCCCTATTTCTAATAAAACACACTGAACAATGCCAACCCTACTTAACCTCGAAATCAACAACACTAGGAGACACCTAGAACCATAGTATAATATCTGTTCCAACACCTCGCTCCCTCCTCAGTCAGTGGAGGAGAACCCCCTCATGACTGAAACGACTATCATCCCTTCTATCATCCCCCTCCCATACCTATATCCCCTCCAATGCCCCCCTCTGGGGAACAAAATCTTCCCCACATTAGGAACCGATCCTGGGCCTGGCCATACCCACATGGGGAGACAAATAAATAGAAACATTAAAAAATCCCCTATTTGAAATACACCCCTCTTTCTAAACAAACATAATATAAGGAATACCCGAAAAGACTAAAACGAAAAATCACAATATTAAAATCAAAGAATCCAAAAAATAAATATCAAAATAGAATGAAAGCACCCCTACCCTTATTTCAGAAGAGTCAGTCCATCCTCCCCACACACACACATTAGTAACGACCTCGGACAACAGCCGCCTTCCTAAGGAAGCAAATAACCCCAAAATACTATAAAACAATATACACATTCCCAAATCAATAAAAGCAAACACACACACGCACACACACGCGCACACACACATAAACACACACACACACCCTACCCAACCCTAAAGGAAAAGTAAAAAACATTAGCAGAAAGAGATAACGACTACAGCAAGGTCAACGCCTCCCTGGGCAAGCCCAATCAAAGAGCAATAAAAATTCAGCATACCAATGAATAATAAACACTTACAAGCCTCCATCCCTTGGAAAAACTTCAAATTAACTACGAAAATCGCCATTTTTACATCTCCAACACATTCGAAAATAATTTCTGACGAGGACGCATCACAGACCGTCTGAATCGCGCGTAAACGATTTCAATGACTTAAAAACATTATTACAATGATCCAAACATAATTCTCAATGAAAAACCAAGACACAGAATAATAAAATAATGTTAAAAAATGCACATTGTTGGTGACTACTCCCTTTTATATATATATATATATATATATATATATATATATATATATATATATATATATATATATATATATATATATTACATTTTCACCCCGAACAAGGCACATTGCCATTTTGATGTAGGGGGCAACTATCGGGGACATAAGTTGCAGGGGTACTATGTAGGGAGATCAGCAGCAAGACGTCTGTTCACATTACACTTGAACTTCTGCATGTCAGTACAGTTGAGGAAGGAGGAAACCGGAAGAGAATTCCAAAATCTAGCAGTTCTGGGAAAGAAGATATTAGAGTAGAACGCCTTCCTACATCTAAGGATCTCTACTGTGTAGGAATGGGACTTTACTGCTTGTCGGGTTTGTCGGGGGTATTTTCTTGGAGGGGGCACCAGGGTTTGTAGTTCGTCAATGCATCCGCCATTTAAATATTTGTAAAAGACGAAGAGTGATGCAACATTTCGTAGATGGTAGAGGGACTTAAGCTTAGATGACAGTTCGAGACATTCCTGGTTGGTTACTCTCTTTTGGACCTTGTCCAGGAGGGAGATGGTAGCAGATGTAGTAGCCCGAATTTGCCAGCAGTGCTCCATACATAGGTGAATGCTGGTTTTGTAGATATACAGGATACTTTCGTGCGTAAGTAACTTTCTAACACAATAGAGAGAGCCCACCTTCTTAGCAGCAGCTTTGGCAATAATCTCGATGAATCTATTCCAACTCATGTTTCCTGTGAACGTTAAGCCAAGGAGCTTGAACGAAGTACTTTCAGATAATGTATCTTTAGCTATAGCTATTGGTGGTTTTGTAAGGTTTTACGTAATTATTAATGGAAACGAGCTTTGTCTTGGCAGTGTTAAACGTTACAATCCATTTTTGACCTCATTCCACTACTGAAGGTCTTTGTCTAGAGTTCTCGCTATTAGCTTAGATATATGCTCATTAGTTATGCCCATGTGCTTGCTATATAGCGTGGTGTCATCGACAAATATACCCATCTCAGATAAATTTTATCAGGTAAGTCATTTATGAATATCAGAAATAACAAAGGTCCAAAGATCGATCCCTGAGGTACACTCGCATTTATATCAAAATTTTTGGACGTACGCCCATCGTGGACAACATGGATTCTTTTCTTATTTAAGAAAGATTTAATTATGTTAAGCATTCGTCCAATGATGCCATAGGATTTTATTTTCATGAGAAGGCCATACCCTGTCAAAAGCCAATAATAGATCTAGGGCAACTGTCCCCCTCCCCTGCCTTTTCCACTGCTTGGTATAAATGTTCAGAGATTACAGTTAAAATATCTGCAATAGAACGGGCTTGTCTAAATCCATTTTCGTGGTCAGGCAAAAGTTTAGCAGCTGTAAGATGGTGGACTAGGCTTGATTAATTAAGCACTCAAGTATTTTGGCGAAAAGAGTGGGGAGGCTAATTGGGCGATAACTTAATGGGTCAGTTCTTTCGCCAGAGTTTTTGAAAACTGGTACTATAGAAGCAGTTTTCCAGAAGATAGGAAAGCAAGATTCATTAAGGCATTTGTTAAAGAAGTTAGAGAAAACTGAAGCAACCTCAGCTAAGCATTTTTTTATAATATTACAGCCGAGATGAGATAAGGTTCACATGCTTTTGAGGTGTCTAGACTGTTTATGATATCATGTACTTGAGAAAGAGATGATTTTCAGATCATATTGTGTGGTTTCTGTTCGCAGAGAAAAATCAGGGAGGGAAATGCTTACTGGGTCCAAGGAAGGATTGAAGGCAAACTGATGGGCAAACATGGTAGTTTTCTCAGTTGCTGTGCTAATAACCTCACCATTATTGGATAGTGGGGTATCCATTATTTTCTACACTATTGTAGATTTTCCAGAAATCACGAATTTACGCTTCAATGCGTTTCCTGGTTGTTTCAGTATATTCACACTTAGCTGTTGTTATTTCTTTCTTACAATTATTTCTAGCTTCTATATACTTTTGTCTGTTTGTAGAGGACTTATGCCGGATAAATCCACGGTATCCGTATTGCCTCTGGACAATGTCAGCTGTAGAAGTAGAAGTGAAATATTGGGGAGAATAGGGGTTGCTATAGAACTTCCGTGTAGGAAGGTGTGCTTCCATTGCTACTTTGAACCATTCAGTAGTCTCATTTGCGCACGGTTTTGCTGGAAGAGAAAGGATATTTCTCCATGCGGCGGATCTGGTGTGATCTCTAGCCAAGTCGGCCTTATTGTATTATCTTGTCGTTTTGAGCATTGGCTCTTCAACTTGGAGTCGAGTTTAGAGAAATGCCTATCATTATCACATTATGATCAGCATTCTGAGTGGACAATGAGCATTCTTCATCAATTATCAGGAACTGTTGTCAGAAATAGATTCAAAAGTAAGGCTTGCGTGTCCTGGCGATTTGGGAGACGTGTCGGGAATATTATTTTCTTTGTCAACGAATGGGATATAGCAAAGGTATAAATGACGCTATCGGTTTTGTCAGTGTAGTTAGAGAAGCCAAGCCAATTTTTGCTGTGTCAAGGGAGAGTGCTACATTTACTCTGTCATGGACATGGTTGATTATAGAACAGTCCTGGGCTGATGAAGAGCGATGGAGAAAATACAGGTGGCTAACCCTAGGCTGTAAATTTAGAAATCAAGCACATAAAGGTCTTATCACCTTATTCTAGTTTAGATTCCCTAGATGTGGAGAGCTGGTTATGAATATAGTCTCCAAGTCCCTGCATGTGTCTGTCAGAGTCCTTGTGACAATGTGCATGATAACCAGGCATGTTAATTATGTTAGATGGGATGGGGGAGTGCAAGTAAGTTTCCTTAGTGCTAGGATGTACGCGGAATTTGGTGATCTATCAAGAAAAATATTTTTCTTTGATCTAATGCTGAATACCCTTTATATCTACAGATTTTATATATGTCTTCTTTATGTCAATTTCTTTATATTTATAAAACATGTTTAGAGATAAAAAAACAAAAAATCATCCTTTACTGTTATGCGAGATTAAACTCTAGTATTAACATTATGAAAAACAACTGCTTTAGTATTGTGCCCTATTGCTTTTTTGGTCAACCAATCTCATGTTTCTATAATAAACATGTGCTCGGCTGCATTATGTTAGTTCTAAGTCCTCGGATATTTGTAAATGCAAGCCTCAAGGGAGGAGGGGAATTGTTTGAGTGTGTGTCTGGTTTGAACTGTCATTTAATTTTATTTCATCGTTTCATATCTAGGGTGAGGTGCTAGGCAAAGCGGATGTGCATAGCCTCGGGAATGCCCACCAGAGATGAGTGCAGGGTCCCTTTCCATGCGCGACCTGGCACTACAAACATCCAGATATTACACAACTGATAATAGAACAGCCGATCTAAGCGCTACCAAAGAGTTAGGGCTCCTGTACTGTTATTCACAGCAACCAACAACTGTCAAACCGGTACCCTCAAACTTGTCCGACAGGAGTGGCCCAGTCCAATTGTGTTAGCATATATGGTAAACAAGCAAAATATAGGTATATAGGAACGGAATTAGGCAAATATGGGGAACGGCATTCATTGCCCTATTCTGGAAACAAGGCTAAGCACTGGATATCTCTAATGAGTTCCTGCAGTCTCACCCCTCCTCCTGGCTAATGGGCAAAGCAGGAGTATGGAAGCCGGCCGATAGGCAGAACCTATCTACTCCTTAAGCAGTTTAGATTTGCAAAACGGTGATTTGATTAAGGCACCAGCTCTAGGGCGGTTGTCGTTGAGGACTGAGAAGGCCTACTTCTCCCGTGGGATGCCTAAACGTATGAGCTCAGTGTTACATTTTTACAAATCGGAGTTTTCCCTCTCCTAGATTGATGATCTGATCAGATCTACGGATCCATCAGCGCCGAAAGGGTTTTCCCCGCGCCTGTTTTCCAGGCCATGTATTCCTATGTCCACGCATGGATAAGTAGGATTAAAGAGTTAGTATCAAAGAGTTACTATCTGCTTTGTAGTTATACTCCATAGAATAGAAGTTTGAGTTGAAGATCTGGTTACGTTTTGAAAGGTGCAGATATAAGGTTAACAACTACTAGTGTTAAGAAAAGATCAAATACGGTTTTTGGATTAATGACTTATTGGAGAATAATATTATAAGGGTTAGGTTGCGTTTCGAAATGTGCTGGAGGTTTTAGTGCTCATGTAAGGATAATCAACAGTACGTTTCCAATCTAAGTGAAGGACATATATGGTTTGCTAGTTTATATAGATCACTTACAACCAGGGCACAAGCTGTGGCTAATGAGCATCTATTTTTTAGATAATCCATAGAGTATAGATATAGGTTAAGCTAATGCAAGCCTTAGCAGTAGAAATCTATAGATGTTTAGTATTTATCCATTGTTAAAAGGTCACCTTACCATTGTTTAAGAACAAAAGCTAAAACTCCTCTCTCAAGTATGATTTTACATCAGCTTGACGAGAAGAGCAATTGTTTTTTATTCACTTGAAACAGGAGAGATTATATACTTACAAAAATACAGCATTAATTTACAATATTGATATACAGGGGAGGTTTTCAGAGTATGGGTGTTTGTAATGTTTTCATATAACACCGACACAGGCAAGCATCTTGGAGGCAAAGTATTATCCCTTTAAAGCCGATATTTAGAAATAACATCTGGTCCAGTTATTTTAGTATTATGCGTCAGTAACAGATCTCATGTGGCCAGTAAGGGCCTTATATTTAAACATTACACTTAGTCATAGAATGATTAAATATTATTTTCAAAAAAAGAGGGAAGCAGTATAAGTAAATAAGAGCAGGAAAACAGGTTTCATGAATATATATATATATATATATATATATATATATATATATATAATCTTAATTTGACCACAAGCTAATTCGGCCTTATTATAACTATAGGGTTAAGACAATTCGACATTCGGCAAATACTCACATTGAATGGCAACGATAAAATAACCAAGGTGAAACGAGTCTGCCATTACGATTAGACGGTGTTGCTCTGGAAACATATCGGCAGGTTCCGAAGAAAAGCGGAGTGAGTTTTAAGAAACACCGTCGTCAAGTTATAGAAAATACAAAAGTACAATTCCATTCGGATTTTTCAAAAATACCGTTTAGTCATGGAGATTTTTTATAGAATTATCATCGCATTTTAATGAAGAACTAGTCGGTTCGATTTTGGTAGAAAAAAAAGTCATGGCTTTTGAATGAAGAACTTAAAATGCGATTCAGTTGCATTTTCAAAAGAACAAGCGTCGTCAAATTTGAATAGAGAATTTAAAATGCGATTCGGTTGGCATTTCTAGAAAACGTCGTCGCTTTGAAATGAAGAATTAAAAATGCGATTCATTTATGTTTTCTGCAAAAAAACATCGTCGCTTTTTAATTATGAACTTAAAACTCGATTCAGTAAGATTTTTTTTAGAAAAAGTAGTCGTTTTTTAATAAATATTTAAAAATAACAATCACACAATGTTATGTAATATTTTAAAACTCATTGATGGTTATTTCCAAGATCTGAAAAAAAGTTTAAAAAATATCTGAAAAAATGTTAAAAAAAAAACAAAGTTAGTAGCTAGCTTGATTGTAGCGAAGAACAATGTAATTATTAAATATTCCATAACATGAGGGGGCGTTCTAAATGTAATATCTCCTATTTTTGTTCCGCCTAAATGGATTAAATAGTATTGAAAAATCAATTATTATCATGACTAACCTTATGTTGTTAATATTGATGGTGTTAACTCTAAGAAAGAAACCCTTTCATCGATTGCTTCAGAAGCAGAGATGCGTCATTGAATTCCTCCATACAGAAAAATATTGAAGTGATTTACACACAACGACGTAAATTGAACGTTTATGAAGCCGATGCAGATGAGGAGATGTGTTTGTCGATTTCAGAGTAAGGAAAGAGATATGAATAATAAAACGGTCTACGGACTTATACAAAAGTGGTAAGCTGTATTCATTATATTAGTGACCAATGTATACGATTAGAGAAATCAAACATCTGGTAAAAATTACTACTTTTTTGCAGTTAGATATGTGTGAATACTTTCATATTTGTATAAACTCGTACACTAATTAATCGACATTATGAACTTTTAAAACATGGATACTAGGTGCAAATGGTGTTAATGTGTGCTATTGTTAGTTTAATTAAGTTTTCTGTGATGAAACTTACGAAATTATTAAGTCCTAAAGATTTAGATGCATCTAATTTTTTAGGAAAAATCAAAATAAGTATTATATATCAATTAGTAAATTTTCTAGATTATTTTGAGTGGTTTAAGCAATTTCAGGGAAAAGCATTATGTGTGCATATACTTCTATTTAAAAAAATCAAATATGCATTTAATTATATCCATATTAATTGAGCAATATTCTATTAAAATCAATTTTGATTAAAGGACGTTAACACTTTCGTACAACCTAACATCAGACGTGCACTTGAAAAGTTTTATAACCGCACAAGCAGAAAAGCCCAGCCTATAATATAAACCACACTGTTCTTTTATAAAACAGGGGTGCGTGCGAAATGACTGTTTCTTTTAAAGCACACCTTAACGAAAATGTTTGACTTTTGCAGGTTTTGCTTTAATTCAAATGATTATATAAAAATATTTTTAGAAAATCAGCACTAGTTTCTTTTATAAGACAGTGGCGCGTTAACAATGAATGTTTTTACTTAGAGAAATATTGAACCTTGATACTTGAATTTTGCATTTTGACTTTAATGAAGCCATTATTTATCAATAATTTTCTAAAATAGATAGTAGATTATCTAGAGTGAAATCTGTTGTGGGGAAAATCATTGTGGGATGCCATGTAAAGCTTCCTCCCAGTCCATTGCGGTAATTGTCCTAAACTAGACAAGGTGATCAATAGAACTGGTTTAAACATGGGTGATTTCACCAATTTCGATGACAAAAAAAGTATGGAAGGGTGGAACATATGTGTATCCAAATTCAATTCCGAACAACGTCGGCTTTTCTTGCTAGTTTTGTATAAATGTAGTACCCTGAAACTGTACCGTAAGTTGGCTATACAACAGTATAAGAATGATCGAGTCATGAACAAGATGTTACTTGTTTCTTTCTTGCTCTCTCGGTTTCTCTTTCTATGTAAGTATGTGTTTGTGCACGTACTATACTTATTTTTATCATTATTGGGCATTCTGGTTGTTGTGTAATATGGTTGTGTACTAGTATTGGAAAGAGTGTATAACACTTGATTGGTTTCCAATGTAATTATCGAAGACCTCTGAAACAGAGCGAACTTATTAATCTAACGTGACATAATTGATAAATTCTGACTCGCTAATCAAGTCCAACGCACAGTTAAACAGAATGTGTCATAAATACTTCACACTGCTGATAAACGACTTCAATTTCAATTCGATTTTATTCTTTGTGTTTGCAATACGGCGTATCTAGTCGTCATATGTTTCTTATTGAAACCGGAAACAAACATTAAATGCGACACACACTTATACATATTTTACCAATGATATCATATGTTTGGGTTTCTTTGGAGTGCGCCTGCGTATCATTTAATACAATAGATATGACTATATTAATAAATAAGTATGTGATTCATAATATACATATAATAATTGGATTTCTATAAGGGAGGAGTGGCACATAAAATGTTGCGTTCGTTACGGCGTTTATCATATAGAAGCGCCCAAGTAGTTGTTTCAAAGAATGGCAATTTTTTTAAAAATGTAATCTTATATGTCCTTCTGAAGAAGCTTACATATATTTTTATCACACTCAGCTTTAATCCCATTCTTAAATAAAACATCTTACTATTATTTTAGGACAGCAATACCAATAAGTTTTACTTCCGAGATAGTTTTATGAATATTGCTTCAGACAAGACATGGCGCTAATTGAGTTGAAGAATACTACTTCAAGGTTAATAAACCAGCCAAGATAAGGGTGATATAGATAGATGAATATATAGAAGAGAGGCATTCTTCCTATTTGTAAGGAATACCGCTCATGAATATTTATAAGGTATCTTTAATCAATATAAGAAGTAAAACGTTGGATACATTGATCCCGTAAAAGAATATACGGTTAGTATCTCTTCGATTCTACAATTATGATTTTAGGAATGATATGAAAATATAACTGTAATAATTATTATCGTTTATAATGGATATCTCATGAATGATTTAAATATCGCAAGGAAATCAATGTGACGTAAAATAGAAAACATAACAATAATGAATAAATAATAATTTTTACAGTTATATAGAATTTCAACTAAACTGTTATCTAATGCGAGCAAAGATAGCGGAGCGCGTGCCACGACTCGCTGCATACAGATTAAACCGGATGTAATTCTTAGTACTAAAAGGGAAAATAGATTGCGAAAATTAAATTATGGATTATGAAAGGAAAGTTAATTAAGATAACATTTTACAACTACAGTTTGGAAAATATTTTGTGAATTAACTTTTATTTTTGTAAATACTAAATAGAAGATACGTTGTTTTGATTTGCTGTCCATTTACTTTCTCATATCTACACAAAAACAAAAAAAATTGGCTTTTAAATATGTATTAATTTAAACGTGCTTGTTTTCCACGTGTATATTCAGGAAAGATTGTTATAAAAATCCAAATGGATCGTTCAAAAGTCTCCCATTAATTTTGATAACTCCCTCCAGAGTTTGATTACAAGTTTCATTAAAATATAAATATTTTAAACTATGGACTAAAATAAACAGGTGTGCTTACTAGAAATTAGATCAGTCATCGATGAAGGCCGAGTGTTTAATCGAATATGGAATTGATCAATGTTTACCACATTTAAAAAAAGAACCGAAGCATGTACGTCTAAATTATCTATGATTAAATTAATGCCTCCCATATTGAATTAGATTCCGTCTCCCAATACGTAGAAAATAAAGCGCAAGCTTCATCACTCTCACGAATTAAACAATTTGTAAAAGGGAGAAAAAAGTATTATACCAGATTAACATAGCAGAATAATGTCGTCACCTGAAATGAATCTGGGTTACCAGAGATTATGATAGCCGTCTGATTAAATTAAGTCATGGTTATAATTTTGTGATAGTTTAATATATATTTTTTTACATGGGGGTCACCACTTATCAAGGCCCGGAAGCCACTCAGGGATAAGCGTTATTGCGTGTACAGTAATCAATGAGATAGGATTGTAGTAATCATTAGTATTGGAGATTTGATAGAGTGTCTTACTTAAAGGGGCGCTTTGTCAGGAATTTGTTTATGTAGGACTTGAAAACATCCAAGCTGTAGTCAGGTGAGAAACAGGCAAACGGAAGAGAGTTCCACAGTCGTGCACTTCTGAGAAAGAAGCTCTACTCATGGAATCTACGTTTGGATTTAGGCACAGATAGAGAGTGGGGAAAATTATTGACAGTAGTTTCAGCCAGACGGGTGTTTCTCGTGAGAGATTGGCGAGGGGGGAGAGATTGGAACATATACGAGCACTTGCCATGGAAATTACCATAGAACAAAGACAGGCTAGCAACGTCTCTTCTGTGGGAAAGAGGCTGCAGGGAAGTGAAAATGGCATCGCCCACTAAATCACGAAGTCTACTTTGTACTCTGTCAAGGCAGGATAGGCTGATCTTAGCAGCTCCTGCCCAGATGTGGCAGCAGTACTCCATCCTTGGACGTACTTGGCTTTTATACAGATAGATCATTGCATCAGTAATGAGATATCTTCTTGAGCGGTAGAAGGATCCCATCATTTTCCCAGCGTCCTTGGCAACAGACCTGATGTACTTGTTCCATTTCAGATCAGGAGTAAAAGTAAAACCCAGAAGCTTGTCAAGACATTGAGCCTCCCCGAGACGAGAGCTATCCATTTCAATTGATGCCAGATGAGGATCAGAGCGTTGATGATGTAAAGATAGAAGTTTGGCTTTGGATTAAAAGTGACCAGCCACATCTTCCCCCACTGTATCACGCGCTCGAGATCAGAGGAGAGAGAGAATCAGAGAGAACTTTGTCATTTACGGCCTTTGATGTGTTGCTATAGATGGTCGTGTCATGAGCATAGATATCAACGAATGATTTAAGTATGTTTTTTGGGAGATCATTGATGTAAATCAGGAACAGTGTTGGGCCCAGGATGGACCCCTGAGGGACTCCAGCATTAATACTGTTGGCCTCTGATTTCTGTCCATCAACCACTACTCTTATGAACCTATCGGAGAGACATAATTTAATGATTGAGTAAACATTTCCAGTGATACCGTAGCTGCAAATCTTGTGAAGTAGGTCCTTATGCCATACCTTATCGAAGGCCTTCGATATGTCAAGTTCAATTGCCCTCTTGCATTTTTTATTACTCTTTTACAGTGGTTGCTGGCAGTCCTGAAAGCAGCTTTAGTCGCAGTACATCTATTACGTTGGTTGCTATGGAAAAGTGATTTCTGTGCGCGATGGCAGCAGCACATTCAAGGGAGAATCATGGCTGGATGTTAGGTTTTTATTGAAATTTTTGGGATGGTATGAATCGGTCTATGCCTACACTTAACCATTCGGTCAGGTCTGATACTATAGAGGACACATCCTTTTTAAAAATGGAATTCAGAGGTAGGTCAGATATGAATGTACGGAAGCCATAGAGTATCGGTATACAGTACGGTGGAGAGGTACGTCTGGAGACTTATAACATTTCATTTCATTTAACTCTTAACACAAGGGGTCGGAGGATCCCAGAGGAGACATAACGCAGCATGAACATAGCTCAGGGGAAGTTGTGAGGAAAAGGTCTAGAAAGCTTGCATACTGACCGGTAGTATCGGGCACACTGGTGGGTTCGTGATCAATCTGAGTGAGGCAATAGGCAGTGGCAAAATCATGACAGAACCTCACCTTGTGATCGGTTTTATTCGAGTGGGTCGGCCATTCAACATTATGGACATTGAAGTCACCGCAAATGTGAATGTTAGCCGAAGGATGAGCAGACAGAATGTGGTTAATTTTCTCAGATATGCTCTTAAAGATAGTAACCCCACTGATGTGGGAGCGATAAAGGGCAAATATAAACGCAGTGGTGTAAGCTAGTGCAACCCGGAAGCAAATATAAGATAAATTAGGGTCTTCTTTGGAGATATCCCTACCACATTGAAAGCCATCTTTGATATAGGCACATATTCAATGCCCATGGCGAACTTGGGGGTAAGATATATATATATATATATATATATATATATATATATATATATATATATATATATATATATATATATATATTCAGTAATGTGATTGATAATTTAAAATTCAAATTAGAATTAAATTAAAAATCCGTTTCACAAGAAGGACCACCAATAAAGTCAATATATATATATATATATATATATATATATATATATATATATATAAAAGGTGAAATATATTGTAAAAACATATGTTCATATATATATATATATATATATATATATATATATATATATATATATATATGAACATATGTTTTTCAAATATATTTCACCTTTTATTTACACTAATCCTTTAATTTATGAAGCCCAATGTTATTACATAGCATAAAAAAGTAAATTACAAGAGTCTATATGTTGATTATCCTACAATTTATTTCTTTTAAGTACATTGGCATGCACAATCTCTCTTTCGTCGCGCAGAATCATTCATTTTATTATTATATAAATCAATAATATATTCTGCGTCTAGCTCATCAGAAGTAAAAGCACCTATCCATTGATTAAAAGAAAAATAAATGCATATGGGCATGATTACAAAATCCGAAAATTGGGAGAGAAGTTGCAATTACCATTTATTGTTTTCCTTTTATTGCGCCATGTTAGAATGTACAAGTTAAATCATTTAATTTTAAATCTTCGTATTAGTTAATTGGATTCATTTTTATATATATTAATAAAAATATTTTATTTAATATTTTTTCAATTTATTATTTTAATTAATCTCTCTACCTATCTCGCTTTCTCTCTCTCTCTCTCTCTCTCTCTCTCTCTCTCTATATATATATATATATATATATATATATATATATATATATACTTAGAGATTATTAATAACTGGACAATATATTATGTATCTTTATATATTTACTAGTTTCTATTTGAACCTAATTACCTTATATATTGATTTTTTTCGGTAATAACATTTATTGATTGGATCTAATTTTTTTTATATATAAAATGTTATTATTAATGTTGTTAATAAATTAATTTCTACATTGACTATAATTCTTTTATTGCCATTTAATTATTTTAAATTAATTAATCGTTTATAGAAATTTCTTTTTAATATATTTATGTCATAAGTTTACTATCCGTTAAAGGGTGAGAATCTATTTACTTAAGTAAGTTATACCTTTATACAATCTTATTATTAGATTAGATTTTTTTCTGTTTTAATATTTATTTAATTGTATTGTATTTATTTTGTATTATTGGTTATTTAATTCAATTTGTATTATTTTTATTATATTGTTTATTTAGAATTTAACTTCTACTATATGATAACATTTCTTGTTAAATTAATCTAGACTTATATAATTTTTTACATCATAATATACTGAGTTATAATATAATTTGCAGATACACGATTAGCTAGAATGAATACTTGTATTTCTTCAATAATAATATTTTCTAATTTATTGAAACCAAATATGCGTTCATTTTTTTATTATTTTTTGTATCCTTATATATTAAAATTTTGTCCGATACATTATTCATCTTAAATTTTAATATAACGTCAACAGAATTAATAAAATATTCAATAAATTTGAAGCTATACTTTTGTATTAAGATTTTTTTTACTTTGGCTTACTATTGAGATATGTTTAACTACACTCTTTTATATATTAATGTGTATGTTTTGTTCAATTTTATTTTAATTCAATTTTGTTGTTAATTAAATTCCCTCATTATTTAAAAAAAAAATTTAAATTTGAGCTATTACATATTATAACATTATTTACTTTATATTGTATTAAATAATTAAGAAATGGTCGCATGTAATAACATGCGGCCATTTCGTATTTATTTAATTCAAATAAATTATATTGAAAGTCTAATCTAAACATGTATTATTTTTCTGCCTAAAATTAATATCTAAAAATATTTTCCAATCACGTTTTCATAATTATTTCCATACTAGTTAAAATAAATTCGTACAATTTACTTCACTTGAATAACTCATATTTCCCTATTATAAGTATATAATAATGTATCATTTTAATTAATAAAATGAGTATATAAATTAATATTTTATGATTTAATTCTAATTATGATTGTATTATATTAAGATTATTTATATTGTTATTATATTATCAAATACTATGTACGTTAGCTCCCAGTTTACCTTTTTATTTTAATCGCAATTTGAAATTGTAGTATTATCAACTAATAGTTGACAACTTTAAATATTAGAATCAGACGAATAGTTAGAATATTTCAAACTCCTAATTCGTTATTCAGTATGCTTATTTTATAGTTTATTTTATGTTTTAACTATAACCCCAAAATAAAATTAAATCTTAGTTAAGGCAAACAGCTATATTATGTTCTAATATCGGCTATAAATATATCTAATTATAACTGCTTATAATAATTGCTAGCATTTTACTACATGTTTGGTTCATTTATTTGGGTTGTATTGACTTTCGATTACCACTTTATGCCTCCTTATTTACTAATATTATCTTATATTATTTTATATATTTATTTATATAAAAATCTTTTTTAAAAATGTCCATGCATCTAATCAGGTTTTAGTTGAGGTGAGATATACTTGGATCGATGCCAACATTGCTGCAGTGTTATCTCATTAGATATTATTATATGATATGATTTCAGATTGCAAAGGTTGTGTCAGTCAGACATATTTGGTAAGTATTTACTAGCGCTCTCAAATTAATAATATTTTCTATATAAATATATATGAAATAGTAAAAAATAATACACTATTAAAATATTACAGAAAATAGTTTTATGAATGTATATTAAAATAAATACATTTTATTAATATGTGGATTTAAATTATGTAATCATGCCCATATGCATTTATCTGTTTTTTTAATGAATTGATAGGTTTTTTTTCTCTGATGAGTGATAGGCATAATATATTTATTGGTTAATAAAATGAATGATTTTGCCTTAGGAAACAGGTGCTATGAAGTATTGTGCATGTCAGCGTTCTTAAAGCTATAAATTGTAGGATAGCCAACATCTTGAAATTTGGAAGATAGACTGTTGTCATTTATTTGTTATATATATACATACATATATATATATATATATATATATATATTCAGCACACACACACTCACACACACACACACATATTTATATATATATATATTCAGCGTATATATACTCCAGAATGGCATCTCATCAGACGGTCAAAAATAATTAGTACATAACTGAACAGATTTAGATTATAGTTGAGCCTAGCTCCATACTTCTCCAGATATGATCAACTGCTTGATATCGTAAATAACAAATTGAAATATTTTAAGTTACAGAAAAAAATACGGGGATAAGTGGCCATGATCTAAAAGTGTATAATTTGCTGCAAAATTCTTTTCCACAAGTTTCCCTTTGAAAGACGCTGATAAAATCACCTCAGGTCCATTGATGATGATTGGGATTCAGGACATATATCTATTAAGGACATTTTTAGTTATTTGCTAAAATTGGTGAAAACATGGCCATTGACCAGCTACTTAAAAATGTACGTACCCAACATGCGAATCCGTCGCATTCATTATTATTCTCCTATAGTAGGTCTTAACATTCTTCATGTTGCATAATGAGTTGTGAAATATCTTAATAAATACATTTCTCTTTTACTCGATCTACGCATGCGTAGAATGACGCCATTGTACTACGCTCGTCAAGGTGTCATTGCTTTCAATTTTGAACCCTTTTTTGAAGCCCTTAGCAATTATTTTAATCGAGTAAACACCTTTAATACAATTTTGCATTAAAACGGCACTCCTTTGAGCGACTGCACGTCGTCAAGCGACCATCTGCCTAGGAGGAGATACAATTTGAACAGCGGAGAGACACACACACATAATGAGATTTATATATAAGATATTCAAGCGCATCAGTCAAACAAATCAGCCGATTTCCTCGTTAATGGTGGAAAGAATCGTCCGATCTTACTAATACTTTTAGTTTAAAAAAAACACTCTTACTTAAAAATAATACCAGAGCACATATAAAAATAATGACAGTATAGGTGCATTCTACTAATAAATATTTAATTTTCTTGCCAAACAATTTTTTCAGCATGTTTATAGTACGGCACATTTTTTATAGATCTGTTTCGTTATGTAAAAACAATACATTATTACTATATCAATATCTATTACAACCGCCTATTACTCTTCCTATTTTTTATCGTATTCCATTGATTTCTTCTGCTTGCAGAGATATTGTAGCCTTCTCACGTATTATCTTTTGTGGTATTTTACCATTATTGGTAAGCTTCACTCGCGTTTTCTATCACATCCTTGAGGAAAGTCAACACTTAATTGTGACTCAAGGCGTTTTGGTCCAGAGATCATGAACAGACTGTGTTTAAGTTTACCAACGTTTCTTAATCGAAACTTTTCAGCAATAGAAAATATTTAATTTTGCAAGGTATTTTATTGACATTCAAACATCCAAGTCAAATACAGATAAATCTTGATATCACCCAATTCTAGATATCGTTCTAAGTCCGCTTCGTATCAATTATTTATCCTCCCACGTCGACAGCTTTTCCTGCCGGAAAGACTAACAATTGAAGCTCTATTACCTCTGCATCTTTAGCTTCCACAATTAAATGAAATTAATTTCCTCCTCCTCTGTTTGCTGTGGTTCACTAACGGCTGCACACACAATGTCGTGATGCTTAAATCTGTAGTGCCATGATCATCTTATTACATATTCCATTTCCTTGCTGTTTTCACTTTAGGATGTTTGGTACGTATTTAAAGAGTGCTGGAATCTCTTTGCATTATTACAGTTCGTAACTTTTCAACGTTGTAGGTACCTACTAGTGACCTCAGTAATAGTTCAAAGAATCCTTTTCAATTGACCAGTGCTGAATTGTTTGGTATATCTTGTAACCCTTGCATTTTCTTATACATGTAAATGCATATATCCATATATTTAATTATATATATATATATATATATATATATATATATATATATATATATATTCCTAATGAATCCCAGATGGCTACTGAAGTAAATACAACATGCTAGATCTACTGTGGAATTTATTTTCTGTTCTTTTGTTTTGTTTTTTGTTTTTTAGAAATGAGTCGATATTGATATAACAATACATTTTTTCTTTCTGCGTAACGAAACAGAGCTATAAAAAATGTGCCGCTGATTTAAAATGATGAAAGAACTGTTTGGCAAAAAAATAAAATACTTGTTACTTGAATATTACCTATAATGTTATTATTTTTATATATGCTCTGGTGTTATTTTTTACTAAAATTTACCTTCTCAACTGAAAGGATTGGTATTCACAATGGGTGAAATATTATCGAAACAGTTTAATTTACCGACGACAAAATGTGTAGATACGTGTTTTACACACACACACACACATATATATATATATATATGTATGTATGTATGTATGTATGTATATGTATATATATATATATGTGTGTGTGTGTGTCTGTGTTTATGTTTATTCTGCTCTTTATAATTTTTCGTCTCAATAATGCATTAAATTCTTTTCAAGCTCCACTTCATATGTCATTCTCGCCCGACATATTCACTGCTTAGTTAGATTGTATTATTCACCACCGTTCTTCTCTTACTATAAGTAAATTAAGTGAATTGTTCGAAATTAATCATAGATTACGGCTACCGACGATATGCCCTGCAGAAGGTCGTAGGTGGGAATAACAAAAATACGAGAATGGCAGTCAAATATTAAACTAATACAAATAATCATAAACATAACCAAATATAATGTTTGATAATTAGTAACCTCAATACTTTTACTCAACACTTAATTCTTAATTTAAGACACTCATATTCCTGTTATATATGCTCAAATTCGAATATTTTTTTTTTAGTTTTAGAAATTTGAAGACATTCTGAAATTTATATTTCAATAACTAGTTACATAAAATGTCCCATTTTAAAATATTCTAGAAACCTATGTTAATTTGAAAGGGCACATTGAATAACATCCCGTGCAGAAAACAAATTAATCTTTTTTGGTCCCCCAACAAAAGAAGGGTGGACCTGTAAATTTTTCCTTGTCTGTTCGTCCGTTTGTCTATCCGCACTTTTCTCAATAACAAAGCCTTGATATATTTTTTTTAATTTTGCACAAATATTTAACATGATATCAGTAAAAAAAAAAAGTAACAGAACGCATTTTTCAGATAAAACTCCGGTTGACCTCCTAGGTGTGTTTTTCGGGTTAAAACGGCTGAAATTGACATTTGCGCTCATTAAAAAGAATTGATGAATTGGATTTTTATAAAACTTTTTGAAAAGTCGAAACTAAATGATTTCTATATAATTTTGTTTGTCTATACTTTGCGATAACTCTTCGATGTTACCCAGGGGCTCTTTTAGGGTTAAAAGCACTCCATTTTTTTTTTACTATTTTATCATGTTTGTTCAAATTTTTCTGTGTATGTCTTTTTAGCAGTTTTACATGGTACTGAATTCATTTTAAATATATTAAGGCCTTGGAGACTTTTGGGAGTAAATGGGAGGTTCAAATGATGGACGTAGTCATTTCTTGTTTTGTTTTTGTTTTTTTTGCATGGTACAGAACTCAAATTTTCATATGTTTCAGTTTGTCGGCTTCTCTTAACAGACGAAAACGGTGAATTGTTCATTTTAATTATTTCGAATGCACTAATTTTCTTTATTACAAAATATATTTCTCCATAATTTTGGGGAGTTATTTTAGAAACAAGGGGTACCTAAAACATGTGACAACTGAAAATACAGAATAAAATTAAAACAATGTATTGCAGAAAATAAAAAATAAACACAATAAACACACAGGTTTCTTTTCATTTCCGTAGGTAAGGATTTCATGTTTTCGTTCTAAAATCAACTTTCGCTGCTTAATAAAATTTTGAAGCGAACTATTTTAGTCGCGGAAGTGGGTAAGGACTCGATCAACATTGCAACTAAGATTTATCATCGCAAAAAATACAAATAAAAAAAAACAATCAACAAAGTACTAAAGTTCATTTTTATATTATTTCACGACCACGATTACGACCACGAGAACGTTAAAACATAATCTAACTGACAATTAATATGTGACTAAATTGAAAGGTAAGCTTCCGATTAGTTGCGTTTTCGTGTGATTATTATGCTGAAAAATAAAATAAAATACGTAAAACATGAAACAATTAAGAAAATATGAAAGTGTATTCTTTAGTATTACGCCACGACAACCAAACATAATAAAACTTACAGTTTGACGCGTGGCTAAATTAAAAACGTTAGCTCCCGATTAGTTGCGTTTTCTTATAATTTTTCCATTTTATTTGCCTTACCACGAGGGCAGAGTTAGACAAAAGTTTTGTTTTATGTGGGGTAATCCAGCTCCCCATAAAGGGGCACTCTGGGTAGGAACAAAAACAAAAATTGCCTCGCTCTAAATCATTCCTTCTCCACTGATTTTATATACTACTGTGTTGAGTTTGGATAATGGCTCTCTTTTGCATTGGCGCATGGAAATAGGCAGCGTGATGCTCGTGATAAAAGAGGAAAAGCCGGGAAGAGTTCTATAGATATGAAGCAAATGAGCCGTATAGTATAAGTAAATGAGTCTAGGCTCAATACATACACACACTGATACCCCCTATATATATATATATATATATATATATATATATATATATATATATATATATATATATATATATATTAAGTGGATTAGAACAAGAATCTAAAGAGCAGAGCATATTTTAATGTATTAGTAAAATCATTAATACAATTAAAATAAAAGAAAAGAAAAACAGTGCTCGTTGTAATGTAGATATATAATAAGCTCGATAGGCATATATATCCTAGAGCTATTTTCATATTGATTAAGATGATTGATAATTTATAATTAAAATTAAAAATTAAAAATCGGTTTCACAAGGAAGAGCAAACAAAATCAATAAATTGTTCAATCGTTTCGGAAACGATGTTTTATTGATATAGACAATAAGTCTTGGACAATAATGTTATCATTTAGTTTTTTGAAACAAAATCTCCTCATCAGCAAAAATGTTGGGTGTTTTTTTTAAAGACACCAAAAATAAAACTATTTTTTATTATATTTTAAAATCTTAAGGGCTTCATATCTACAAAGTACACAGAATCTGTCTCCCGTCATACATGCTTTATAAGATCATATTATTTCCCAGTTTAAATTTAAGGGAA
>NC_136484.1:119272623-119317623 GCF_053919585.1 Euprymna scolopes | reverse complement strand
GAGACACTGAGTAAAAGAGAAAGAAGATATGAATGTTTCTTAGATGCCAATCTTAAACAGCCATTAACATTTATTGTTTCGGGCTCCACTCAAGTTATTAAGTTAGGTACATGTCCACAGATTTCAATTTCAATTTTAACATTTCAAGAGTTTTGACCCAAAATTGGTGGAGGAGTGTGGTAGAGTTTTCAAAGGTCAAATCGTAGAAGTTTGACCTCTTAACAGCCACATTTCTCTCTGAAAATGAATTACACAGATTGTCTCAATTCTCAGTACCTGTATATACAATTTTTAGTCTGTAGACTGAAAATTGACATATATATTGTATAGGAAAATAGACAGGTAGACAGACATACACACACACACACACACTTTCACTGTTATATATATACTAGCACTTTAGCACAGCGTTGTCCGCATGTTTAGAATTGTCTGTTGAGCAAAAAAAAAGTGGTAGCAGGAAGGTAGGCCAGAACCCGTACTGCGAACAAGGAAAAGAACAGGGAAAGAGAACCTGACGTCTTTGCTGTTACGACCACCGCAAAACCGGAAGTGACTTATGTTTAAATTAAGGCTAGACAATCGAAAGGAGAGGATGACTTTCAAAAATATCGGCGAAAAAAGCGACCCCCCTATAGAAAAGTGCCAAGTTGAAGGTGAAGATATTAATGTACTTAGTCAATTTTTCGATATTTGTCGTCTGAAAGGGGGAACTTCAAAATGATACTGATCTTCTGAAAATTAGTCGCCTCTGTCGAAAATTTAAGGCAGACTTGCAAACAGACATACATACATATATTTATATATTGGTGACTAAAAATTATAGAACAATACCGATTAAAAAGCTTGCCCTTTCTCTGATTATCATTCATGTCAAATTTCACATGTTTAGACCAGAAATTGTCTGAGTAGTTTGGTAGAGAACGCAGAGGTCGTTTTTTTTGGCTGTGGAATTTATTATATACAATCTCTCACATTCTGAAAAATCCTATTATAAGTTGCTCGTTTGGTTAGCATTGGTGGATGGCGTCGTCCTTTCGACATCGTTAATTCACAACTCCTACCTGTGAGACCTCGGCTTGGGTTATTGATGGCTTGATGGGCGCGTCCCTTGTCGAGACGAAGTAGGTTCATTTCACAGTCGGATTTTGCCACGGTTTGCTTGATCTGTGTTGGTTAATAGAAATTCTTGTGTGCGTGGCGTTTGCTCAGTGGGTAGAGTGCTTGCCTCGCATACAAAAGGCACGGGTTTCGAATCCTGAGTTCGGATGTGTCAAACTGATGAGCCCAAATGAGGGCGAAACTCGAGTCTTGGACTTCCGGTTCGTTGAATGTCATGGCTCTCGTGAGCTGTGACGTTGTTTGGCTGTGGAATTTATTATATATATATATATATATATATATATATATATATATATATATATATATAATAAGGAATAAGAAAAAGACGTAATAAAGTGTGCTAGCAAAATACATAAAAATATGTACCTTGCAAAAAGTAAACACAAATTAAGTGGGTTGTTCTTAATCCGGGGAGTTTCGAAACTTTCATCTGAGGATAGGAATTAGCAAAATGCGGAATCAGATTTTGCTTTCAAAGTATTTAATAAAACTGCATTATATATATATATATATATATATATATATATAGGGATGGAATAGTAAAATTATGGGGTCTGCATTTGCGCCTGTAGTCCATGGAAATATGGCACAAACTTTAACAAAGGCTTTTCATATCTATCTGCGTAAGTATACTTTGATAATTATGTTTCAGTTTGAAGAAATATGGTATAATAAAATTATTGGGTGTTCGTTCGCGCCTGACCACCATAGAATGTGAACATGTCACAAAGTTTAACAAGGTGTTTTAAAAGGGGCGAGGGTCCACAATAACATCTTAACTGTAATCTTAATTCGCGTTAGCTTTTATTTCTTTTTTAAGTTGAATCATATGGTGCCGAATAAATTCACGTTCTTATTAAAGTGAAAGCCAAAAAAGTCGGAACTTTAGACAATTCTCGACACAAATTTTGCATAAATCTGTTTTTTTCCTTCCCCACTTACACGTGGCACTCTTTCGAAAATAGATAAACAGATAAATAATAAAAAATAAGAACGGTACTTGTTATCGTGTCAAAAGAAGGTAAAAATCCTGCTCACGTGATTACGTGCCTTTTTAAAAACATTTACATAACCTTTTTATTTATATATCTGTTTAAGCTTTTATTGTCAGTGTACTAGGACTTCAGTTGATTACAACCGTTCAATACTGTAAAACTGGAACGAAGTTGCTCTGCTTGAAAAGGGCGCCATTTTTTTAATTCATATTTATATCGATTCTTTGCTTTAAAAAAACTAAAGTAATTACGTGTTTACTTTTTATTATCCCTTTTTTTCTGTTTCGGATTATTTTATTAAAGTAAGTAGAGCTTCATTATTTTTTCAAAACTGTTTTTGTTTCTTGTTTTTTCAATATTTCGTCGATATTATTTAGTAAGAGTGTTTAGCAGAAAATCCAACAAACGACTACCCGAAAAATTAAATATACAAGAAATATATGTTACCATAGTCAATAAAAGTTCAGTTCATGTTTTTTTTGTTTTGTTTTGAAATAGTTTTTAATGCTCTTTACTTGAAATAATTTCAGCGAACCGAAATTAAAACGAAATTTGAGGCGATAACTACTTAAATGAATTTTTATATAACCTACACATGCCATAATCGAATATTCCTCAAGCACAAAATAACGGAAAACATTAAAATATGTTTATAAATATTCCTTACGTTGACGGAATTCTCTTAAATTATTAACACAGAATGCTCAAGTGGCGCTCCTTCAAATAAAAAACGGGGCTCTGCATTTCAAAGTTGGTGCCATTTTGATTTTTTTTAAATCAGTTCGTGAATTAATAAAAAAAAAATTTTACAAACAACTTAAAAATACAAACCAATGAAGTTTTATACCATAAAAGTTACTTTTATTAACTACGGTAAGATTTATTTCTTGTATATTTATATTATTATATATATAACATTTTCTCTTTGTAAGGAAACATCATTTTGTTTGTCACTCTTTGCTACGAATGGAAACAAAGTTGATATAAAAAATATATTTTCGCGAAAATTATCTTTACTTTCATCATATTTTGCTTATGGTAAAACTTTTGAGTATCAAAATCTATGTCTTTACAACCCCCTCCTTTTTATAACGTATCATACTTTCATCAATCACAGTCCATTTTCTGTAGACTGTTTTTGAAACCAGTCAACGAAGGGTACTTCTACTAGTATATACATATATATATATATATATATATATATATATATATTCGATCGATGCAGAGTTAAGAATTAATAAATATTAGTCTCCACAATAAAATATTTCTCGGAATCTACTGAGGCAATCTAGCTTATATTTTCTATCCATATTTGCCCTGATTACTTTTAGGGTATTCGTTGAATTCGTAGTTAGGGAGTAATAGTTATTAGTGTTTAAAGCAAAAAATGAGCACAATTATTAACACATTCCACATCAATTTGTCGTAGAGATCTCAAACTAATTCATCTTGTTTTAATTTTTGCCAGTTATTTTTAAAGGGGTAAAAGTTTTGTATATATTTTTTTTTCACTAATTATCAATGTCTGAAAGTTGATCGAGGATAAGATTTAATGAGTGTAGTAATGGTTTATGGTGGAAATTTGGGAGAAATGGTTTATTTTGGGGGATGGGGCTCGATAATAACTTGTTTTCATTGAAAACAACCATATTGGGCCAAGCCACGGGAACAGAGTTCCATAGGCGGACAGTTCAAGGAAAGAAGCTTTGTCTATGGAATTCGTGTGTAGATTTAGGCAAAAATAGGGAAAAGAGGGACATTTGTGATAGTTGTTTTAGATAGACGAGTCGTTTTTTGTTTAAGTTTGAAAATAAAGGGCCATATATTTGAATCTCAGACGCGCACTTGCCATGAAAATACCGGTAAGGCACAACGTCCCTTCTGTAGAAAAAAAAAGGCTGCAGAAAATAGAAAAGAGCATCACTTACTAGATTTCGAAGCCGGTTTTGAACCTTGTAAAATAAGCATAGGATGATTCGAGCTGCTCCCACATATGGCAGCAGTACTCCATTTTATGACGTATCTGGCTCTTATACAGGGTGAAAATTAGATGTCGTCGAGATAGATTCTGGAGCGGAATAATATTACATTATAAAAGTATATATATAGATTCTTGTTTCGACATATTCTGCAAGATTTCACTGCACATACAAGAAACTGGAATCTTAGGAAGATCTCTATCATTCCAGTTATTATGAAGGCAACGGGACTTACGAAAAAGATTTTCAAAAATACCTTGCAAATATACCCGCTAAACCAAGTGGAAAAAAGATGCAAACAATTGAACTTAAAGGGATGGTCAGAATCTTCAAAACGTCTCTCGGTTGGAATATCTGAGTTGGCGGATAAATTTTTGGCATCCGGTAGAATGCCTCATCCCAGCTTGAACAAAGTGATAAGAATATTTTTAACAAAAGCGAAGAAATAACTTAAATGTCGTCTATGGAAATTTACCTACACGGCAAGTGTGAATTTCATTCCTGCTAAAATCATCAAAGTAAATTTAGCCTGATAATAGCCTTTAGGAATGAAAGACGAATTTTTTACGATATTGTTTACTTGCCATAAGTATTATTTGCGTTCGTGGATGAGTGTCTTACTCTATATTATTCTCACACACTTACACAAATCTTAATAGGTTCTACTTTTACTTTGGTCCGTTTATTTAATTTATGGCCTTGTTAAAAGCGATGCTAACAATTTCAGCACATAATGGGTATGAGAACTTAGATGAAAGAGGAAAATGTCCACCCAAAACGAGAAACAACAGTGGCGATACATACATCCTCTTGAATGCCTTCTTTCTTTATTCTCATTCGTATTTGTATGAAACGTAACTGGTAAGAAATATATCTTATATATACGAGTAACACACAAACGGAGATATAATAGCAGTAAACAAACTCCATTATTTAACGTAATGTTTTTAATATATATCTTTGGGGAGAGGTAGCAGGGAGTGTAAATTGAAACAGGTTGGCCTCTCTCGTCGTAGTGAAGTTATAAAAAATTAAAAAAAAAAAGAAACGAGAATCCAAACACGAAAAACAGTAATCTACGGACACGCGTGTTTCGGAACCCTTCACCTCTGCAGCGTAGCTTGACTGTTGGTAGGATTCGAACCTTGGACCTTATGTATTTCAGCCCAGCGCCCTAATCCACTGCGACATGTTCCCATAGACAATTTACTGCTTCGTTTTTATTGTTATCTGTTTAAGTTTTTTTTTGTTTTGATTTTTTAAACGATAGTAATCTTTATGACTCCGCCTTGGAGAACCGGTGTTTTTCTTAGAAAGTCGCCCTTTTTTATTTGGACGTATTATTTATTTATTATTTTAAAAAACAGTAATCTACAGACACGAGTGTTTCGGAGCCCTACTCCTCTTCAGCGTAGCTTGTTGATTTTTTAAATGATAGTAATGTTTATGACTCCGCCCTAGAGAGAGAGAGAGAGAGAGAGAGAGAGAGAGAGAGAGAGAGAGAGAGATTTTATGCAGATACAACAAATACTGCGTATATGTTGTTGGTATTATTATTATTATTATTATTATTATTATTATTATTATTATTATTATTATTTCATGCATATACAAAAATATCTATATTTCTATTTTCCATATTTGTTTTAACAGTACTTAATATGGGATTAGCGGTACAAAGTGGGTTTTAAAATATATATGACAATTTACCTGCACAGAAGTTGCGCATTTTGCCTCCGTAACGAATCAGCACGAGAATGTAACGCAAACATTTGTCTTTAGCTTAATTCATATACATATATATATATATATATATATATATATATATATATATATATATATATATATATATATATATATATATATATATAGCACGCCTATTGCCAGTAACTCTAAAAGTTAATTTATTATCTACCACAAGAAGTTTAGAACACAAAATCTTGTGGTTAGAAATAACTCTTCGTCGACTGTAAAAACGTTGGAACAAACCAATGAACTATATAAATTTAAATGTTCTATGGGAGAATCCAACTCCGAAAATAATACATACATTGGGCATACAACGAGAATGTTGTCCCGGTGAATAACCATGCATCTAAATAATACTAGTTCTGTATATAAACATTTGATAAAAGAACATAACTTCCCCCTCCTATCTTAGAAAGGTCCTCGTTGACAACATAAAAATTATACATCATGAAAATAATATTAAATAGTAAAAATTCCTGAAGCGTCATATATTAGAACCCTTCAACCCACTATAAATGATATCGCATTCGAGAAAAGCAGTAACGTTCTAAAATGTATTGTGTAGTTCGTAGTGGACGGACTTTGTTAACAACGTCCACGACCTTGCCGATTTTAATACTCCAATTGTTAATCGACCTTAAATTTTAATCGACTTTTCCTCGACTCTACATATTTAAACTTATCATTACCTAACGTTATTTACTGCATTTTAATGCATATTTTAGTTTTATTTTTTAATTTTTATTTGCTCTCCTTAGCACTTTGATTTCAGGACCAGAAAATGATTCGTGGACGAATCGAAAGCGCTCGTGACAGCAACAATTTTGGAACGTTTATTTATATTTTGGATTTTGATATAAAAAAGATTATACGGAAAAACGAAAAATTAAAAAAAGAAACATAAAGCAAAATGTCTCCGTTGCATTTAATAATATTTGCTTGAATATATATATATATATATATATATATATATATATATATATATATATATATATATATATATATATATATATATATACTAGCATTTCAGCCTGGCGTTGCCCGGGTCTTTGGAGTTTTATGTTGAGCAATAAAAAACAAAACAAAAAAAACAGTAATCTTTTTTAACTTTGACCCCTATTATAACCCCTTATCATTTATTGTTTGGGGCCAAAATCAAGTTATTAAGTTAGATCCATGTCCAAGGAACCAATATCTAAAATATCAAGTATTTAGGCCGAAAATTAGCGGAGGAGTTTGGTAGAGTTCTCAAACGTCAAATCGTTGAACTTTTAACTCTTAACAGCCAAATTTCTGGCCGAAAACAAGTTACAAAGATGTTTCCAAATCTCACTACACTGTATATCAAATTTCGAGTTTGTAGATTAAAAACTGACACTTATTACGTAAGAAAATGTACACATACACGCACAAACATACACACACTGTTCACTTTTATATATATACTAGCCTTGGTGCCCGGCGTTGCCCGGTTGTTTGGATGTGTGCGTTTTGCAAAAAAAAACAATGAAGTGGTAGTAGGAAGGCAGGGTCGAACCCGTGCCGCAAAGGAGGAAAAGAACGGGGTAAAACCTAACATTAATGCTGTCACGACCACCGCCAAACCGGAAGCGAAGTTTTTTTTAATTAAGGCTAGACAATCTAAAGGAGAGGATAACTTTCAAAAATATCGGCGAAAAAAGCGACCATTCTTGGTGTTTGGATGTGTGTGTTTATCAAAAGAAAAAAAAATGAAGTGATTGTAGGGAGGCAGGCTCGAACCCGTACCGCGAAGGAGGAAAAGAACATGAAAAAAACGGAAGTGATGTAGGTTTAAATTAAGGCTAGTCAATCGAAAAGAGAGAATGGATTTCGAAAACATAGGCGAAAAAGCGCCCATTTGAGGGCTAATGTTTTTAGCCAGTCTCTCGGTATTTGCCGTCCGAATTGTCGGCTTCACAACGATACCGATCTCGTGAAAATCCGTCATCTGTCGAAAGCTGGAGAGAAAGCGTGAGAGGCAAAACTATCATAGAGATGATTCAAAGTACCTTCATGAGGTGCATCGATTAATCCTGATCATTTTTTAACGTTGAAAATACCATTTTAATCTCAGGTGTGACAAACAGACAATCTTTTAATGATAGCTATATGCACTTTTAAAACAGTCTTCCAAACTACTCAAACATATCGATGTATTCACGCAAGATCAACCTCAGTAGTTATTTTTTTATTTACTATCCATAGTGAAAAGTGTTGTTTTTTTAAGTTGTTATAATACTAATTAGTCTATTATACACATTTGCCTGCTAATCCAAGAACAATTAAACATTTTTTTAATTTTTTCATTACATTTTCACCCCAAACAAGGTAAATTGCCACTTTGGTGTAGGGGGCTACTATCAGGGGAAACAACTACTGGGGGACTATGTAGGGATTTGGGCAGCAAGATGTTAGTTCACGTTGCACTTGAACTTCTGCATGTCAGTACAGTTGGGGAAGCAGTGACCGGGAATGGAATTCCAAAGTCTACCGGTTCTGGGGAAGAAACTACCGGAGTACAAAGATCTTTTACATCTAGGGATCTCTACAGTGTGGGGGTGGGATTTTGCAGCTTGTCAGGTCTGTCGAGGGGGTTCACGTCGTGGGGGCACGAGTGCTTGCAGTTCATCAGAGCATTCACATTTAAAATACTTGTAGAACAGGCAGAGGGATGCAAGGTTTCGTCGATGGGACAGAGGCTGAAGCTTTGATGCCAGTTCAGGGCCTATCAGATTTGCGACTCTCTTTTTAACCCTGTCAAGGAGCGAGAGACTAGTAGCCGACGCATCAGCCCAAATATGACAGCAATACTCCATACATTGGCGAATGGTGGCCTTATAGAGGTACAAGATACTTTCGGGTGTTAGTAGTTTTCTAGCACGGTAGAGAGAGCCCACCTTCCTTACAGCAGCCCCGGTAATGCCCTCGATGTAATTGTTCCCGCTCATGTTTCCTGTGAACGTTAGGCCAAGGAGCTTGAAAGACGTACTCTCAGATAAAGAGTCGTTGGCCATTGCTATAGGTGGTAGAGAAGGTTTCTTGTAATTATTGAATTAAACCAGTTTAGTCCTGGCGACATTCAACGTGACCATCGATTTTTGTCCCCATTCCACTACTGATTGAGGTCATCCTCTAGTATTTCTGCCATTACTTTAGATATATGTTCATTTGTTTTCCTGTCGTGCCTGCTATAGAGTGCGGTGTCATCAGCATATATACCCATCTCAGAGGCAATCTTGTCGGGGGGGGGGCTCATTTATGAATATCAGGAACAGTAGAGGTCCAAGGATAGATCCCTGGGGCACTCCCGCACTTATATCATATTGTTTAGATGTACGACCGTCGAGGACAACCTGGATTTTTCTCTTATCTAAGAAGGATTTTATTATGTTAAGTATTCTACCAGTGATACCGTATGATCTAATCGTCCTGAGGAGACCCTCATGCCATACCCTGTAAAAAGCCTTAGATATATCTAGAGCTACCGCTCTGCCCTCTCCCGCTTTGTCCAGTGAATGGTATATGCGTTCAGAGATTACAGTGAGGAGGTCTGCTGTGGAACGGGCTTGTCTAAATCCATATTGTTGGTTGGTCAGAAGTGTATCATCTGTAAGGTGCTGAACTAGAGCATGGTTAATTAAGGTCTCAACTATTTTGGCAAAAAGTCGGAGGAGGCTAATAGGGCGATAATTTAATGAGTCAGTTCTTTCGCCAGAATTCTTGAATACTGGTACCACAGAAGCAGTTTTCCAACAGCCCGGAAAGCAAGTTTCATTAAGGCATTTGTTGGAGAGTTTGGAGAGAACTGGAGCTACTTCGACTGAGCACTTTTTTAATAGCACAGCTGGGATGAGATCGGGTCCACATGCTTTTGAAGTGTCAAGGTTTTTAATGATAACATGCACCTGAGCAGGGGTGATTTTCAGATCGTCTAGCGTGGCGTCTGTCCGCATAGGAAATTGAGGTAGGGGGTGATTGGAAGGGTCCAGTGTGGAGTTTGAGGCAAACCGACTGGCAAGCATGTTAGCCTTTTCGGTTGCTGAGCAAACAACCTCGTGATTTTTGGTTAGTGGGGAATTGTTGATTGCCCATTATTTACTACACTGTTGTAGATTTTCCAGAAGTCTCGAGTTCCTAGTTTTTGTGCTTCGATGCGTTTTTTAGTGGTTTCCGTAAATTCCCTCTTAGCTGTCGCTATCTTTTTCTTAACGTTACTTCTAGCTTCTATGTACTTCTGTCCGTCTGAACTGGACTTATGTCGGTAAAACTTGCGGAATGCATGCTGCCTTTGAGCAATGGCAGTAGCGCAAGTCGAAATATTTATTTTATTTACTTTTATATCATAGATATCCAACTACGAAAAATGGGCATTTGAATAAAACAAAATAACAATCGTAGAAGTCAAACTGGACTTACCTTCCATCGATCGCGGCCATCCTAGAAAATGTATTCTTGTTGAAGGATTTTCAAAATGTATCCAAGTTGAAGGATTTTCAATCGTATATTTGTTATTATATATGTTAGAAGAAAACTGTTCGCTTATTCGTAGCTAGCCTCGTTGTCTTTCAGATACATTACAAAAATTATGTCTCAAGTATATTTATAATAAAATAAATCTGCCTTTATTATCATTACGTGTCGAGCTAATCTGCTTAAATTGTAATAATATCGTAATATGATATAGACAATACAGAGAATAACACATTACTACGAGTAGCAAACAATATAGAGTATTTAGTATGCAATGAAACAAAAGACTTTCATTTCATCTGACGCAATTTCCATTTAAACCATCAATAAATATGGACGTGCATGCTTCGATAGTAAATGAAGGAAAAAAATTACCAATGTGACAGCCATTTTAATTATTGCTCGCAGCGGTTACATCACGTTTAATCAGAAGCGTTGGGCCAAATTGATATTTTTACGTTTTTTTTTCTTTTATTTGTTTAATAGATCTATCTATATTTTCGATTAGTGCTTTGTTTTTTATAAAACTTTGTTCTTACGAATAACTTTTATATCCATTCCAAAGTTTATCCGCAACTGTTCAATGGTAGAGATAAAATCAGTATTTTACTGCTTCTCTTTGTCGCAAGTGGAAACTGACATGCTATAATAATAATAATTGATTAGAGATCTATCGTCATCCTCTTGTTAAAGCGACTGTGTGTACATACGTCCAAATTCAGAAGCGATCCATTGTTTCAAATGAGGATTATATTCCTGGTGGTTACCTCGGCCTGAAAATGTAGGACATATACAAATACTTCGCATAAATAATGAATTAGTTAATGAAACAGTTAATATTATTTTTATCTGAGTTTGTTTGTAAGATTACGCAATGTCAAAATAAATTGTTTCGTTCAATTCAGTGATTATAAAAAGAAAGGGCATTGGTCTTGATAATGTCCTATAGCTGTGACCGTAACATGTTTTGAAAATGTGTAATCGAATAATATTTGTACTATTTAAAAAATTTATATGCATTAAAAAATTACTACTGTTATTCACTACACATATAAATGCGTGTTGTGCGGGCGAGTTCCTTCCTCAGAGGTTCCATAATGGATGAGCTTATATTTTGCAAAATTTACACAAAGGTAATTTTATATTTTTTTTTATATTTCTGGCAGTGTTCTTAAGTATGTTTTGCACAGAGATTCATCTGTATCGAGAATAAAAAAATTCTATCTAAAAAAAATTCCACTCTTATAGATTACAAGAATTTTAACAGGGAAACACTTTACGTTATACTGGTGTAATCTTGTTGAGTGTAATGTAGAATATTCCCCTGTAAATATTTTTTATTTCTAACTATAAAAAGAGACAGACGATTTCTAAAATAGTTGAATCAAAAAATTACCTTGGATTTACTTTATGCAATGTACATTCTGTTGCACTTTAAAAAAAATCATTGAACATTTTATATCTATATTATTAATTGCTAGATGAAAGATGCTGTTTTACATTGCAAAACGTGTACATTACATAACAGAAATCCAAGGTAATTTTTTGATTCAATTTAAATTAAATTTTTATACCTTACTTTGTAAAATTTATAAAATTGCATTTGAAGATAAGTAAATTTCAAATTGAATCTTGTACCTTTATTTTTAAAGCCTATAATAAAAACATTTTGTTTAACAATTTTCATACCTTGGATGAAATGCTTTTCTAACTTGTATCTGATCTTTTTAAGATTATATTTTAAAATTCTCTTCGCGCTGTTTCAGTTTGTATTTCTCCTCACACCACACCTGATTTTTGAAACCCCCTCTATGTATTATTACAGGTCTGAAATATCTCTCTGTTTCAGTTTGTATTTTTCCTCACACCACAACTAATTTTTTGCAAATCCCTCTTTGTAATAAAGGTCTGAATAATGAGAAAATCTGGATTTTTTTAACAAAAACTTTAAAATAACCTTTTTAGATTACATTTTTTAAACTTCTTTCAGAATAGAAAATCTTTAAAATTTAATGAGGAACATAATTAACAGTGGCATTTTAACGACTAAATGAAAGGAATAAATCTCCAATTATATTTTCGTTTCATTGTTTGTTTGTTTTTTATTACTTCAGTAAATCCGTTATATTTATTTAGTGTCTTACGAACGTTTTGCAACCCGCAACGAAAATTACGGTGTTTAGTTTATTTGTCTCACTACAGAGATAATTACACATCAAAATTAAAAAAAAAATTTAAAAGACACAACAAACAGAGTTATAAGCAAACCGTCTGACCGGTCATTTGCTAAACGTGAGAGAGACGGTAAAGAAAAATATAGGTGCTCGTTGAAAGTAAAATTTTTTAAAAAATAAACAGATTGCTCTACTTGTATATATATATATATATATATATATATATATATATATATATATCTTTTTACATAAGCAGTAATGTTGTGCTACACAGTCATGAGCATATTTCAGTCAGTTAGTTACTAGTAATTAGAGACCTTTCAAGCGATACAGCATATACGAAAGCAAAGTTTACAATGAAAAAATCAGGTCTTACTTGTTGAGTCTTCTTGTATTAACTTCATTGGTTACGTAATATCTGGAAAATAATGACCTCAAATTATATAAGTAAAAGACGGTAGTGATTGAATATATGGTTAAGTGGCAGTTTTAGTCATTTAGAACTGCTTTAAAGCTTCATCGGTCACTCACTTTCCAAGCAATTTTCAAACAATCATTACAGTTTATACATCGTCTTCTCAGCTACATTGTGAAATAATAATTTTTTACTTTTCGTTCAGTAAAACCAAATGTATTTACTGGTGTTCACAATCGTAAAAATATGTTTCCATAGCAACCCCGCCGCTTCAGTGACTATTGTTGCTACTAATGCTCTGCTGTTGCGAAAAGAGAGGTAACTCGTGAAACAGAGAGAATGAAAGTATTAAAGGGGGGTGTTGGGGGATTTTATTGAAGGTAGACGAGTGTTATTAGATATGTGTTTATGGAGGCAAAAAATAAGACTGAAAGTAAACAAAGAACAAGTGAATTGATTGGAAGCCTGAAGAAATGGATTACAACAAAAATGCGAGCATGAAAAGTACTAAGTTTAAGCTTAAACATGGAAAAGTAAAGGACCAGTGGAAAAAAAATTGGAAAAGAAAGGGGCAAGATATTCCAATAAAAAATATAATAAATTAATTACTTAAAATAGTGCAGCATTTTTTAAAATTCAATTTAACATTATGTAATCCATTTTTAATACTGCAATATTTTAAGTTATAAATTTATGATATCTTTTACTAGGATATTTGTCCTTTTCTTTTTCTATTTTAACTAGTTCTTTACTTTTCCATGTTTAATTTTAACCATATAACTTTTCATTCTCGTGTTTTTCTATTGCAATATATATACATATATATATATTGCAATATATATATACGTATATATATTTATATATATATATATATAAGTGTGTGAGTGTGTGTGTTTTCACTGTTATGACCAATACTTTTATATATTTTATGGATTTCGAAGAAGACAATAGCAACAAAAAAAATCATGATAATTGCTTCTCCTCCTGAATTGTATTTAAAGTCCGGGGTGTGAATTCTGCATTCGGTTTGAACAGTTATCTCTACGTTTACGTTTCCGCAAGATTTAAACGTATAGTTATGTAGAGAATAATTACACACTTGTTAATATATATAGATATATATATATGTATATATCAATGAATCTCTTATACCCTTAACTTCTCAGAAGAAATAGAAATATTCAATCCATCAAAAAGAAAATGAAGTGTGATTTGACATGAGTAAAATCCGAAAATTGAAAGAGAAGTTGAATATACCTTTAATATGTTTCCATTATGCCATTTTAAATTTGATGAGTTAAGGGCATATTAGATTCACTGATTGATATAATAAGGAAGTGACTGGTTTTGCACGACGAAACAGATACTGTATAGAATTGAAAAAGTCAACTGAATTAAAGGAATAAATTATCAGATGGTCAACATCATGAATTTTGGAATATAGATTTTTGTCATTTATTCTTTCTCCCTCACACACACACACACACACACACACACACACATATATATATATATATATATATATATATATATATATATATATATATATATATATGCATGCGTGAGTGTGTTTATTTACGAGTGAGTCACCACTCATCAAGGATTGGATTCCACTAAAGGATACGGATTAATTAATGTAAGGTAGTAGGTAAGAATCTTTAATATAATAGATTGGGCAGAACTTGATTATTTAAAGAGACGCCTCAACAAGAACTTATTTAAATTGCACAAACAGGCTACCGTATTTTACTCAGCCGGAATCAGGTGAGTGGAATAATGTTGCATAGGCGGCCAGTTCTAGAAAAGAAGGTACGTTCATAGATGCTGCGTATTAATTTATGGCACAAATAGAGAGTAGGGAAAATCGTTAATTATGGTTGTAGCTAGTCTAGAGTTTTTTGTGGAAGTTTGGCAAGGAGATACCATGGTTTGGAACTGAGACGAACTTGCTATGAAAATAATTATAGAGGAAAGACAGATTTACAACGTCTCATCTCTGCAGGTAGAAAAAGAGCATTACTTACTAGGTTTCGAACTCTATTAAGCAAGTTAGAGCGCAAGGAACAGCTACTGCCCAGACGTGGCAACTACTCCATTTTAGGAAGAAATTTATTTTTATACAGATATATAATTGTATCGGCAGCGAGAAACCAACTGAAGCGCTAGACCGAAACAATAATTTTTCCAGCGATTTAGGTAACAGATTTAATGTATGTATTCCATTTCATATAAGGCGTGAAAGTTAGTTTCAGAAGCTTGTCAGTACATAATGCTTCCCCCAGGCTAAAGTTGTTCGTTTCAATTGAGGAATGATAGGGGTAAGATTATGATAAAAAAGATACACGTTTGGTTATAGACGAATTAAGGTTAACCAATCGCCTTTCTCCGTCATTGCAACATTGGCTCTTCTCACAAAACCAACTTTACTTCAAATCATTGATTAAAAACCCAAACAGGTTATCCTCTATAAAATTCTTAAAAGATGGCGGAACAAAAACATGATGCTGAGTTGTCTATGAAATTTTTACTTCTTGCAGCATTATATTGTCATTCATCTTTTTTTCTCTGAGCAAAATATTTGTAATTTTTCTGAAGAGTATACGCATGAAAACAGACGTTATTGACATTATAATAAGGTTTGTTTCTGCATAAGAATAAGATCTGTAAAAAAATGTCCCAACATGCAATAGGAGCTGTTTTGCATGGAAAATATATATTGTGATATAGGAATGACACTATACCGTTACTCAGTAACGTATACACCCGCCCGCCCCATACACACACACACACACACATATATATATATATATATATATATATATATATATATATGGAATGGTTGAACGTGCGTTGGCGTGTTTCAGTATGGACTGACATCGTAATCATGTCACCTAAGATTGAGTGGTAATTTCCCTCGAATGAGTAATGAATGAATTTCCCAGAGCGCAGGAACGTTTTGCCAAGGATAAAAAAAATTAAATACAGATCGCCTAGTTTTCTACTTACGTTTTACCAATAACAGCGATTTAATGGAGGAACAACGGACCTAAGCCAATTCAGTGCATCGACGTATTGCTCATTTTAAGTAAGAAAAAATCGAACATAAAATCTTCAGAAAGTAATTATGCTGATTTTCCAAATCTGGCCAATTTCTTCTTTCGGTTTTGGAAACTGAGAACGTGAATTTAACAAATTTGATGTTTTTTTTTTAATACTGGCTCTGTTTTGTTGACTCACATGTTTTATATATGATATTTACAGTTTACTATATTTTGATTACTTTCTTAACGAACAGAAAAGATGGAACTATAATCATTGTTTGTATGCACTAGTAAGCACGCGCAAACGTATGTAGTGTAAGCAAAAGAAAGAGCGATAAAGAACGCTATAGAGGAAAAGGCAAGAAAGAGGCGCACAGATTATTAGTTTTTTTTTTGTGGATTCTACGAGCGAAAGTTTTCTAATTGAAAATAGAAAGTGACCAGATATTTATATTTACTTTACGGTCATAGTAATCTTGGAAAACATGATGGTCTTGTTTTTAGTGTCCCGTTTTGCACTTAATAAATTGATGATACTGAAACTTTGGTAATACTGTCCTAATTAGTGTCTCATATATGTGGTTTACATTTAATAAAATTGAATATACGTTTGGTTTGGTTGTTTTGTTTTACGGCACATATATTTTCGGGTTATTTAACGCCGAATCTAGTTGTTTTGTATATAGTATTCAGGTTGTATCCAGTAATTTTATAAAAGTTGTTTTCTTCGAGCTCTTTGTATCTTCAATTGTTAGTTTGTAATGTTTGGTTTGGTTTGGTTGTTTTATAGTGAATTTTAACGCTTTTTTGTTCCTTGTCCTGAAGAGTCTGTATGAGTTCTGCAATGAAAGAGGCAAAAGGGTTACAGTATTAATGTTTGAGAAACCAGTCAGGAAAGTGGGAGAGGCAGAAAGAGAAAAAGAAAAACGATAAAAAGGAAAAAGAGGGGAAAAAGGAGTTGCTGTTTTTGTTTTTGATTTTGTAGAACATAAAGTTTTTCAAAAAGAAGTAGAAATACCAAAAACATCAATGTTAGGTGCATTTCCTCTCAGAAAGCCAATATATTCACACAGCCTGATCTGGAAGCACCAGTGATAATACGTATTTGGAATTTTAGAAAAATACTGCTCTGTACAAGAGAGTATTAGTTGATGTGAATTCAACGAGGGAAAGGTTTCTCTTCTAAAATGGAATGCATTTGCGATTTTAGTGTCCCCTGTTTCGTTCTTACTCGTAATAAATTGAAGGCACTTAAATCATTGAAAAACTCTCCGAATTAGTGTCATATATTAGGTTGATGCAAAGACAATATCGTTTTCTCACACATGCAATTTAATATATGATTTCCGAATTAATTCATTGAGATATATAGCCATGTTATATATTATTTTAAAGCGCGGTTTTCGCTTTATCGAACGGTGTTATTCATTATCGTTCTAAATCTGTTCTTTTACTTTAGGCGGCTTTCCGACAGCATGGACAAAATAAAAATCCACATGATTTTCTTGTTTCAGTTCAAACTAAGCCAAAAAGCTGCCGATACAGCTCATGATATCAATGATGTGTTTGGCCTGGGAACCACTAACGAACGTGTTTAACAACTGTTCAAGAAATTTCGCAATAGTGGCGAGAACCGCAAAGATCAAGACGGTTGCGGCCGATCGACTGCATAAAGTAACGACTATTTTAAAGCCTTAATTGAAGCCCATTCTCGCATTTGCAGTTGAAATCGAGGTCGACCACTCAATAGTCATTCGCCATTTGAAATAAATAGGGAAGTCAAAAAAGTTGCAGTACTGGGTGACGCATTAATTGAAATATAATTTTTTTTTTAATCGTCGTTTTAAAGTGTCTTCTACGCTCCTTCTGTGCAAAAAAAGCAACTCATTTCTCGAGCGGATATTGACATGTGATGACGTTCGGCTAAGGCGTTGGATACTGGAGAAGCTCCACAACACTTTCCGATGCCGAAATTGCACCAAAAACGGTTATGGTGACTGTTTGGTAGTCTGCGGCCGGTTTCATCCATCACCATTTCTTTAATTCAGGCGAAACGATTACGGCGGAAAATACTGCCGACAAATTGACGAAATTCACCAGAAGCTCCAAGTTATGTGCCCTGGATTGGTCATTATGAAAAGACCAATTCTCTTTCATGGCAACACTTGTCTGCATGTATCGCAACTAACCCTGCACAAGCTGAACGAATTAGGCTATGAGACTATGTCTTATCCGCCATATTCACCGGACCTCTCGCCCATCTATTATCACTTTTTCAAGCATCTCGACAGCTTTCTGTGCGAAAAATGTTTCAAAAGGCGAGATTATACCAAATCGGCCTTCAATAACTTTATCGCTTCCAGAACTACAGATTTCTATGCTAATGATATAAAGAAACTTGTTTCTCGTTAACAAAAATTACGAGTTTTTATTTACATTAATAAAATTTATTATGAAGTGAATTATGATAAGGTCTATGACAAGAGCATATTGTTTTCCTTGTGTTGATTCTCAGTTATATATTGATATCTTATATGTTTTTTTTTTATGTAGATTGATACTATTCTTGGTTGATTAATTGAGTCTTACTGTGTCGGATATATACTCGAGAGGAAAATAATTTAAGGAATATGCTGTTGCCATAGCCTTAGTTATGATATTTTGAAGTTGAACGTAAAAAACGACCTATAGTTTTGCACCAACCCAATATAGTTTAAATATAATTCAAATCGAATATACGCATTTGGAGTTTTAGACAGATTCAGCCACGTAAATTATGTAGAGAAAAAGGAGAGCGAGTCAGCATTTAAAAGTAAAGTTTGGCGATCACTTCGTATGTCTATCCGGGAAATGTAGTATGGATGATATGTCATTAAAATAAGGTATATTTAGATTGTTATAGGAGGCGGTTTCCTTAAATCATTTGACAACGTGCTCTAAGAGTGCATACCTCTTTTAATTTACTACCTCCAAAATTCACACAGACCTCTATGTTTTTATTAAATCCATAGCATATATTACTAGAGGGAACATACACATGCACAAACACATGCACTCACATATGCACCTCCATGCAGGCTGACATATATATCGTCAGGGCGTCACAATCCTTTTTTGTCTGCTATCTTCTGTTATGTCCATGTGTAATAAAGGCATAACACAGATGAACATATATATGTACGTATCTAGGGAAAGAGAAAGAGAAAGAGAGAGAGAGAGAGGAAGTCAAAATCATGGCTGAGTATAGTCATCTGGTTCAGGATTTTTTTTTTAAATTTGCAACTCTATAGAGTAAACAAATCTTTCGAGGACGGTGCTTTATAGTAATTAAAGAACTACAATGTTTTATTATGTCCTACCCACGTGTTCACGGCCGTCTCCATCTACAGATATTTTATTGTCTTTATTCGGGATCCTATTATGTTTTTATCACTCTCTACAAATTCAGAACCAACTTATTCAAACGCTAAAAAACATAAAGTTTATAAATAGAATTAGAAATAGATACTAAGTAAAATTGTCCTGACGTTATAAATTATAAACAATCCAAAACTCCCCACACCACGATTTTATACATAAACTTATAATCAAATTAATCACACACAGTGTTACAAAATGCTAAATATGTAATACATGAAAAACAGTAAATTAAGCAACATAACTCCATTAAACTAGTGAAACAAAAGGAATTTAGAACATTATTGGATATGAGTAAAATACAAAAGAAACCGACGCACCAAAAACTGTAAAAATATGTGGTACAACCAAACCTACATTATTGAAAGAATTTCTCACATAGTTGGATTATTCTAAAAGATAATGCATGTCGCAACCTACACACAATTATATATATAGAAACAATATTAAGCTCAGCCACTGATGCACTAGCAATACGCACATGATAAGACAGAAACACGTAAACGTATCAAATAACTATAAGAGAACCATGGACAGCTAAATATACAAAACTAAATATGCGCAAACAAGACCTGAATATACGAGCATTGCTCCAGTTAGTATTTCTATTTATAATCATGCTTTGTAAAGTTCATATATACATGTTCTATATAATTCTGTCTCATTCTGGCCTGAAAATAAATCCATATTATAATTAACATCATATCTTATGTTGTTTATGTTATTTTGTGTTTATTATTTTAGATTTAAGAACTATTTTCAAGATAATGGTGTGTTTGTACAGGTTATAATAACTTATTCTGATTATTATTAAAGGGATTTTATGTTATTAAATTCTGTCTCTTTAATAAATATTTTACTATTTCTAAGTCCATTTTAATGCTAAGTGTTGGTATGTAAACGTTATAAAAGTTTTCTGTAATGGAAGTATTTATATTTTATGATTTTATCTTTTTCACAAATTTCACATTAAACCGCATTCACGCAAACTAAACGTCGGTTATGTATTTTTTTTTATTTCTGTGAGAAACAATGTTTTTTTTCTGATTGTTGAAGATATATATAGTTTACTGACTTTACCAACATGCAGAAATTTAAATTTAAGATAAACATATATATCACAATACAATTTCCAATGTATGATACCACCTACAAATTATATCCCGGCTTCACATTAGCTCTATCTGTATCAGTGGAAACATGCTCTTTTAGAGTGAGTAGCAATTCGAAACAGCAAAAGTTGAGAATAAGCAGTTAGCCTATATTAATAAATTAACGGACAAAGGAGTATGGAAACAATTCATAATTATAGCAAATTATAATATCGGTAACATAGAGTTTTGGACTGGAAGCAGAAATACAAAGACTCGTTTATTATTGGAAATGTATTACAATAATCACACGAAAATAATATGATGGGAAAAATATTTTATATTCTGCATATAATATTTCAGCACACACACAAACGCATATATATATATATAACGCCAGAGAGAACTTGAATGCCTACAAGACAAGAGAGAACTTGAATGCCTACTAGACACTGTCCTCGAGTGTGTAAGGTTTCTCTGTACAGGGGTTTGTCAGAAAAATCTGCTATGAGGATACTTTTTCCATAGAAGTAAACCCTGACTAAATATTCAAAAGCACATAGTATCAGCTGCCCAAATAAGATCTCCTCACTATGGCTGACTCACATTAGCTTTTACGAGGAATGATGCACCTTCTCCAAGTGATGTTACCTTAAGTAACAGCACGAAGCTGGATACTCCACCAGACTAGATAAATTCTTGTCCTGGAATCCAGTAAGACCAAGAGACCAAAAGGAAAGATATACTACAACGTATGACAATGGGTAATTGGGGAGAGGAAAATGATGTTCTCAATTTCTTTACTAACTCAGTGTTTGAGAAATCAAAAACTTAAATGAAACATTCGAATATCTATGTATCTTATATAGAGTTCAAGTGTTAGCCCCAGGTAGTGGGCCCCTTGCTTTCTGAGAACTTCAACTGAAGTAAAATAAAACAAATATATATATATATATATATATATATATATATATATATATATATATATAAATTGTGATTCAATGAATTTCAAAACTCTCATTGAAATGAAATGAAGTGGTTGAGTTTCATATCAAAGAAGTGTTATTCTTCTAAGCAAGACAAGGAATACTTTAGAAAATTAATCTCCTTAACCTATAGGGTTTCGAGGTCTACTATCTCATCAGAGGAGCGGAAATATTAGCAAATACACACACACACACACACACACACATATATATATATATAAATATATATATATTAAGTTATGCTAACATATATTACAGATTGCATTACAAATAAGATATGAGAAGCGAGAAGGAAAACTAATGTCAGCCTCTTTTAATAAACAAGTTTTACTTATTAATCACATCATATTAGAACCAAAATGCACTGGAGAATAAAACTTACTGGGATAATTCGATTGTTACTTGAATGATGAAGCATATTATTAGAGGATTAAAATAATTAATGAAATAAACAAAATTTGAATACGAACGAAGACGGTGTCTCAGATACAAACCAAAAATTATAATACTGGGGAATGATTGTCACTATGAACATAGCCGAAAGTTATTCAAAAACCATTGTCACCATTTTCTTTATTTTCGTTTTCTTTTTTTTTAATTTGCTTCGTATTTGCTTTCCTTTTATTTTTTTCAGCCAATAATCATCCGTATTCACGCGTAATTCTATTTTCCACGTGAAAACATTTAATTTTCTAAATTGGCGTTCCCATTACTCAAACGCTATAGATCATAACAGAAAATCATTGGATTTAAATAATATGTTTTAACATAAAATTTTAATTCCAATTTACTTTAATTAAAAACACGCGTTTGTGATCCATCAATTAAAATTGTCAAATGCTTTGTAATTATATGTAAACAATTCTTGTATATAGGAAAATACACACTGTCTCTCCCCCCTCTCTCTCTCTCTCTCTCTCTCTATATATATATATATATGTGTGTGTGTGTGTGTGTGTGTGTGTGTGTATGTTTGTGTATATATATAGAGAGAGAGTGAGAGAGAGGAAAGAGAGAGAGAAAGGGGGATAGATAGATATTCAGATAGGTATAAGTATATATATAATATAATATAATATATATATATATATATATATATATATATATATATATATTTATGTTTACTGTTACGCAGTCTAATATAATTTTATAATTTAGGATATTTTTGAATTATGTGACATTTTAATAGTACATTTTCATGAAAAGAAAACGAATATTATTCAGATACACCCTTTAATATAGTGCTTCAAAGGCAATTTGATGTTTAAGCATGAAAGACCAACAGAAATGTGAATGTAAACGTATGTAACGACTGTAAACTAAAATAACTTAAGCGTTTAGGCAACAGAGCTTATAAATATATGCTGGGGTGACGGAAATCAGAAGACGTTAATTTTCTACGCTGGGATAGAGTGAATCGGCAACTTTTCTCACTGAGTTTAATTCACTTAAGCTTTTAATTCTGGTCGTGTATTTTAAGGGGGAACCAAGTACTATTTTTCGCACTTTTTTATATCTGTACTCATAATTGAATGCATGCGTCTTGATTCTATAGCAAAAATTAAACATTAATCAAAGGCGTGAGAGACAAACACATATTTATATTTTAAATTCAGTCTGTTTTTTTTAATATTTATATTACAGCTGAACGTAAGAAGCTAGTCCATTGGTGAGCATAGATTATCAGTGGAAATTCTATTTCAGTAAAAGGGCACGTTTTCTACATCATTCACACGTCACTGGCTTACTGGCTTGGTTTTGTTGTTTTGTTTTACGGCATATCAACCACTTTCGGGTTATTTAATGTCAAATCAAGTAATTTAAAAAAAAAAGGTTTCAGGCCACAGGTTCTTTATATAATACGATATTCATTCATAGTGTTTGGTTTGTTTGGTTTGGTTATTTTGTAGAAAGTTTTTATTTTGTCAAGCTCTCTGTATATCCAATCGTGGTTTAGTGGGGGATGCCCTTTTCTCTACCCTGCAACCCCTCTCCCACAGAAGAGACGTTGCGAGCCGATCCTTGTTTTATCGCTATTTTCATGGCAGGTGCTCGTCTGAGCTCCAATCCCTGGTCCCCCCTCGCCAATCTTTCACGAAAAACACCCGTCTAGCTGAATCCACTATGAAAAATTTCCCCCACTCTATATCTGTGCCTAAATCAAAACGGGGATTCCATGAACAAAGCTTCTTTCTTAGAACTGCACGCCTGTGGAACTCTGTTCCGTCTGCCTGCTTCCCTCCGGACTACAACTTGGATGTCTTCAAGTCTAATGTTAACAAATTCCTAATGAACCGCCCCCTTAAGTAAACACTTCATCAAATCTCCACACTAACGTAATGTACTTGCAATAACCCTTATCCCTGAGTGGGTTCCGGGCCTTGATAAGTGGTGATCACTGTGTAAAAAAAAAATCACTTGTTTGTAGTGTTTTGTTCATTGTCCTACAGGGTTTACAATGGGAGAGGGATGAAGGTTACTGCGTTCATATTTTGTACATTTTAAACCGGGAAATTGTGGTGGGAGAAAGGGGAAAAAGGAAAAGGGGGAATGTCTTTTTTTTTTGGAGGGGGCTTGCTAACTGAGATGTTGCGCTATTGTCATTTGCTTAGGTTTTAGTCATCTAGATTAGCGTATTCCTGCCGTATAATCTTTCCATCTCTGCAAGCACTACCAGTCTCAAAATTGTAAACAATAGGTAGTTCCCTTTTTGCATGTAATTATTATTCTCGTTTGTAAGCTAGTCGAGCCCTAGTCGAGTTTTCAGCGTCATTAATTTTCTCCAGAATTAATTATCTGGTCCGAGGGGATTGGCGTTCTGAAATTGAACACCTGTCTAAAAAATGAAATTGGACAACGCATATATATATATATATATATATATATATATATATATATATATATATATATATATATATAACGTAAAATGTGGGCTAGGCAATCGGCGCGAATAAAATAAAAAATGCAACTGCATATCCTTTCTGTTGTAGTGACAAAAATAAAAGAAGGGAAATAAGGAATCATTAAGAAATATTAAAAAAAAATGCAAGAAAACTGCAATCGCTGATGTTCTTAATTTACAAGTTGCAGATCAGAAGTTCATTGGATTAAGCCTTTTTACTTCTTGGCAGTACCTTAAGTCCTCGATTTGATTAAGATCTGTCACGCCCTCCTGGGATCAAAACTGATTGATGGCACACTATTTGTCATCAAGCTGTCAACTTAAGTTGAGCGAGAGATTGTTATCTTCGCAATGTTTTAATGAGTTTTTCGATAATAGTCTCTCCTCAGAAGAACCATAAAAACCAGACAACAAACATGGAGAGATCTAGATCATCAAAAAGAGCAATTAATCTTGTGCCAAAAAATTTCGGTAGCGCTGCCTGGGCGCTTTTAAATAAAAGCGTGTCTATAAATTCTACGCATCTAGTAGCAACTTTGTTATTTAAAACTGGGCATATCATAGACGACGCATAAAACCTCTGCAAGTGATTCGTGGACACAGCAAAAAAGATTATAACTTTTTAATTGGTAATCTAATGGAGAGCATTCAACCGATAAAAAATTGATTCGTTCAACCATAAACTGAACTTTAAGTTAAGTATCACATACAAGAAAAAATAATAATTGATAAATACAGTGTCGAACGATAAAAGTGTCGCACTAAATAAAAGAAAAACACTACAGCTTTATTTAAAAACTTTTATTGAAAATATCAATTGGGGTAATCTGATTATGTAACAGAGCCCTACATCTATTAAATGTAGCTGCGTTCACCATCAGTTACCGCCTCGATACGGGTTCCAAACTGGGACTGTGCCTTTTCCAAAAGCACTGGCGTGCGTTTGGCAAATACTCGCGAATGTAAACGATCAGGCTTGCTTGGTGTTGTGAGTGATATTCTCGACATATGACCAAACGAAGACGTTCAGCGGGTTCATGTCGGGAGAAAAAGGTAGAAAGTTATAGTACTCCTTCTGAGTCAAACGTGGGTCTCTTTAGACTTGTGGGTTAGCGCCGAGTCCGGCTGCCACACTCAGGGTCTGTCATCGTCCGGCTGATTATACCAGAGGATAACCACGCTCTTCAGCACATCCAGGTTATCTTTGCTGTTGACTTTCGAGCTGACTTCGATAATGTGGGGTGGCAGGAGCTGGCCATCACTTGAAACCACACAAAAGACCATAATCGTGGGTGGTCCGATGCGTTGAGCTGTGCTATCAAGCGTTAAACCCTTACGGATTTTGATGCTGATGGTGCTAGCAATGCTCCTGTTGTTATAACTTGGATCGGTAGAGAGTATGAATTGTACAGCGACGCATCTCCAATCTCGCTCGTTGAACATTTTACTCCGACGTTGTTATTAATGTTATTTTCTTCGAGTAATTATTTTCTACGTAGCGTCTCTTACTATACATCTTTGCACATCCGCCTTTAACACATATCATCGCCTTATAATGACTTAATATTCCGGTTGCTCAAATAATTATCGGAATGATAGAAGTCTTCATAAGATCCCAATTTCTTTTTATGTCGTGCATAGGACTTTAGGATTTCGTTATCTTTTTACTCTCGGCATCATTAGGATACACCAACTTCTACTACGGTTGCTTATCTCATCTTCTTTTCGCGTAGCACTATGTTAGGTTTTGTGAGAGGTGCCTTCAATAAGTTTTCAAACTTTTTTTGTATGGTAATTTTTATTGATAGGACACACACAAAACTTTACGCACTTTCGAAGTAATCTCCGTCGGCTGAAATGAATCGGTATTGTTTCACCAACTTCTGCAAGACCCCATGGAAGTCTTTTTGTATGAACGTCTCAATGGCTGTCGTCACGCTCTCTTTCATCTCCTCAATTGTCTCATAACGACAGCCTCTAATGTATTATTTGAGTTTAAGAAATAACCAAATATCACAGGGAGCAAGGCCTGGACTATAAGAAGGATGAGGAACTATCTTGATGCTCATATTGGTCAAATAGTCTATGATAACGATCGCGCATCCTTGGGATTAATTTGGTCAAATATTCCGCATCTTCGGTTTCTTGCGAATAACTGTGTGTACTGTTCCCACACTAACATCAAACTGTGCACTTATCGTCTCTATAGACATATAACAGCCCTTATGGGTGAAACTCTTTATTTGCCCAATCAATTCTGGTGTTCTGATTTTTACTACTCCCACACCTCTCATTATTTCCCACATATTTAAATTGTTTTTAAAATCTCTTATGCAACTCGAAAACTGACGCTCAATTCATGCAAGATGGTCCAAAAGCAGTCTAAAGCATTCAATACGTTTTCGGGGCATTTTTCTAAGTTTAAAACAGAATCTTATGTGATACCGTTCTTCCAAGATGTCAGCGCGTTCATATTGCATTTTTGAAATTCATCAGATGAGGCAATCAGGCTTTAATATGGGGTAATCCAATTCCTGTTGTAGCTGTTCATTTGAACCTGAAATCATAAAAACTGGTCATTTTCTCATAAGGCGTACAGCAATAACATAGTGAATTCTCTAGAGTCTCCGACAATTTTACATGCCTGTACAAAAAAGTGTGGAATCTTATTTAAGGCACCTCGTAGCTATAGACTCGTGTGTGCACGAGAATGAGAAAATCAAAATAAATGTTTTTTTTCCGTGAACTTTAAGTGCGTTATGTAAGGTATATTTAACAGTAGTTTAAAAGAAAGTCATCTGAGTAACATTTGAGCCGCATATGTTTAGTTATTATACAGGTGATGAACTGTGCTAAACATCAAGGAAGGAACAGGTGTGGTGTCGGTGGCATTGGTAGCACAAAAAAGCGCCAAATTATAATTTAGGTTAAGTTGTTTTTATTTCTTCTGTGTGTTTCTTTGTTCATTTTAGGTGAAAACAAAATATACCGAACTAGCTGGGTGGGGGTACCCGGATTTGCCCGGTCGTAAAATAGTCTTAAATATGACATTTTAATTAATCCAGATTTCGTATATATTATGATAGAGTCGTGATTTCATAAGTTAAAAAAAAGTGTGTGGGTGGCATTAGCTAGGAATCAAAACCGTAAGCAAAACTGTAGCATGCAAAGCTGGTAACGTGCATATTAACTGATTAAAAATAAACTAAGATGAATGTACAAAATGTATAACGATTTCTTTTTCCGATTTTTACTCCCTTTTGACCGCTTTAAATCTATTTTATCTGGCTAAACCCTCGTAAAAGAACTTTCAATATTAAAAAAAAAATCCAATCATTTGAGGCCCCTGGCGCAGCTCTGCGACTTTTACTTTCGAAAGAAATAGAATTTGAAAATATGGAAACAGACAGACAAAAACAAATTCCGTTGTTTACATACATACATGCATATATGTGTGTATGTGTGTGTGTCTTTATACATACATATATATATATATATATATATATATATATATATATATATATATATATATATACACACGAAAAGTATTAAAGTTCATATCTTTTCTTTATTCGTCTTCTATTTGTGACATGCAGGAATTAGTACCAAATATTTTTTTTTAATTTTTACAAGAACATATCTTTAACCCATCCATGTATTCCTCAGTGTATATATATATATATATACTAGACATAAAACGCGGCATTGCCCGGGATTGAATGATGATCACTGAATGTCTCACACTCCATTATTTCTAATGTCATCGAAATCGATATATTCAACCTCTTTTCAATCAATTTGATATATTTCTTGCTCTAGTTAGGAACCCATCGCGTTGCATCAGGAGGGAGGTTCGCAGCCCACTCCCCTATGACTTCTAGCCTACCTTGCAATATAAAGAATCTACTGTTTATTTTATAAAAAAGTATTTATATTTAGATATAAGGGCTTGAATTTAAATTTTAAAATGCAAAATTCAAGTATTATTGTTCAGTTCTGCTCTTAACAGAAACATGCATTTTCAAACGCGCTTGTCACATAAAAAAAAAACTAATCTTGATTTTATATGCCGGTGTTTTATAATTCTGTGCTAATAAAGTTATTTAAATGTTAGGCTGAATAAGATCTTGAGTTTCATCAAAATCGCCAGTTCCTTCTTTAATAGAATTGTATTGATTATAGATTATCAATACCTCTTGGAGACATTTTTGATAAAAACTGTCCAAAAACACTGCCAGATACATAATTTATATTCCTGTCAAGTTTCATAGTAATTGTCCTAGCAGTTTGGAATTCATATGTGACGAACTCAGAAACACACAAAGATTATTTTACATTATAGTAGTGATAGAGATATTCCCAACTCATTTATAAATGAATAAAGTTATTGCTATTTTCAACTGATTCGAAATAATGCTACTAAAGCAACCTACTACATATGCTAATGTTTGCATAAAGATATTTTGAAGTAACTTATCTTACACAGAAAGTCATACATATTTATACAGTGTGAAAGAACAAATAAAAAACAACACTGCAGCTTTATTTTTTTAATTGAAAAAATCAATTCGGGTAAGTTGATTGTGTAGTAGAGCATTTCAATGTAGCCGCCTTTAGCTTCAATCACCGACTCATTACGGGCCTGGAACTGGGTATAAACCTTTCCAAACGCGCTGGCAGGAGCTCGGCGAATACTCAGCGGATAATGGAAATGAGGCAGGATTTCGTGTTGTGGGATATCATGTTCGTTGTGTTCACGACGTATGATCAAACGAAGAAGTTCAGCGGGTGCAGGTCGGAGGGAGATGGTAGCCAATGAGAGAAAGCTACAAAGTCTTAGCACTCCTTCAGAAGCAAAGTCTTGGGTTCTTTGGACTTGTGGGCCAGCGCTGACTCCACCTGTCACACTCGGGATCAGCTACCAGCCACCTACTTGTATCATCGGATCATCCCACTCTTCCGCACACGCATCTACACTTTGATGTTGAGAGTCAAGCTGATTTCGAAGATGTGAGATGGCATGATGTGACTCTTACTTGAAATCACACCAAAGACCATAACCGTGACCAGAAACTTCACTGAGATGTGCCGTCAAGCACGGAAACGTCCGAATTGTCATTTTAGAGGCGCTGGAAATGGTCCTATTGTCATAACTTCGATCAGTAGTTAGCATGGGGTGTACAGCGGCGCATCTCCGATCTTGTTCGTTAAACATTGTGTCACTTTTCGACTTGATAGGTAGCTTCTATCGCTCTTGGGATTTGTATAAAATAGTAGATGATCTGCAATAACAGAAAAACGGTTTTCATCAAACAGAAATGGAATCATGTTTTTTCTAGTATGACAATTTTATCGTTCCACCTGTACATCATAACATTGTAATACTTCTTAGAGATGACGATTAGTTATTTGTATGATTTGAATTATTCGGATTACTGAGTGTTATTTTCACAAAGTTTCGACTTTCGTCATGTGTGTCTTGTTGAACTTTCTATCTTCCTGTCGAACTCAGGATTTTGCTTGGATTTTCGAACGGAACTTCTTATTTAAACTGCATACGATTCTTAGCTGATGGCCCCCAAATATATACCATGCTAATGTTCTATGAGTCATCATCGGGTAGAAGTCTTAAATTATATGCATCAAATTCTTCGTATTGCCTTCACTTATCATTGAATATTTAACCATTCAAATGAGTCCCATTTACAACTGCATTTTACCTAGCACATTATCCGTTACTTGAAAACTGAAATGACAAACGAAGACTTGCAAACATAGTACATTTTACAGTTATTGCAGACTCAAAACAAGAATAAAAATTTTAATGATCCAATGTATCAATCCTCATCTAAAAAGTTCACAAAGAGGACATATATTTTTTGCATGCTGTTTTTACTGAGATGCAACATTTCATATATGCACTGTACAACTCTCGTCGTAAAATTAATTAATATTATGTACATTACAATACCCGTCCTAGGATAGGTAAAAGCCATACATGCAGTATAGAACCCGTCTCAGAATAAGTAACATTTATTGCCTGAACAGAAAAATATTGCATTTTATGGTAACTTACGAAGATAAAAATCTGAGTGTAATGGTTTACAATCCTTATTCTAGTTTTTACAAAAATTAAGTGTATTATTTTTATTCAAGAAAATGTTAGAGATTATAAGATAAAGCTAAAAGGTTAGTAATAAGAAATTAATATGCAGAGATTTTTTACTTCTTTAAGGTCTAATAATTGGACAAAATTTACCGTAAATTCCATTCATAAAAACTGTGTCTGTCTGTCACCATATTTTCAAATTCTATCTCCTACAAGACGGAAGGTGGCAGCGCTATGCTTTAAATGATTGCATTTTTTTGTTATTAGTTTTATGGGTCGCTACCTTGTTAAAAAAATTAACTAGGAGGTCAAAAAGTGGTAAAACTGAAATAAACCAGAACTTGCCAAACGTAATTCAACTTCAATTGCTATTCTACGTATTAACACACACACATATATATATATATATATATATATATATATATATATATATATATATATACGTTAATGTTAGTTTTGTTCTGTTTTTGTTTTGTTTTTGTTTGTTTTTGTTTGTTTTTGTTTTTTGCTTTTTGCTATTTTATATTCGACTGACGATGGCCGCACAGTAACGTGTCAGGCTACAATTCTACCAATTTTGCCTTCGATTTTAATTTCCGTAATAGCTGATGCCATCCAAATCATGTTATTTTTACTTTTTAAATCACAGCTATTATTGGGTACAAGATTATATAAATCTATCGATGGAGAATTGACTTCATAATAACATATAGGAAGTCTGAATAAATAAAAATGGCACATTTTATGTATTTTACGACTAGGCAACGACTTCCGCCGCCGCTAGTTTTTGCTAATGTATTCTATGCTATTTGTTACACAAGTAGCTGGTGATAGTTGGTCACGTGAGGAGAATAATGCACCAGAAACATGCTTACGTATAACACCGATAATAAACATACAAACTATGCAACTCCGTCTGGGGCTTTGTCTTGTACAAGATCTATTTATCTCTATACATTTATCCTTTTATCTTCTCCATCCCTCTATCTATTTATCTATCTATATGTCTTTCTCTACCTATCTCTCTCTCTCTATATATATATATGTGTATACATATATATCTGTTCTACTATTACATAAAAATGAGCTTTGTCTGTGTATATGTGTATCTGTGTCTGTGAGTTCGTTACATAAGGACTCGCAAACGTCTCGTCAATTATTATGAAAATTCACACTAGATAAGTTGTGGCTGGCAGTGTTTTTAGATGGGTTTTGTGTCGGAATGTCTTCGATAACTATCAATAATCAATAATAAAAATAATCTGATAAAGAAGGAGAAGGGGATTTTTACCAAACATCTTACATCTTACACAGCCTACCATCACAAATTCATTTGAGAAAGTTTATTAATACACAAGCCGAAAGGCCAAACATATGAAATCAAAAGTAGTTTGTTTTTTTATATGACAAGGGTGTGTTCGAAATAAATGTTTCTGATTGAAGCACAATTTTAAAATGATACTTGACATTTTTTCACTTTAAACTTTAAATCAAAACTTATATCCCCGCAGAACTAGATGTGCAATGTATATAAAATCAACAGTAGGTTATTTGATATTACAATGGCGCGTCCGAAATGAATGTTTCTGTCTAGAACATAATTGAAGCACGATACTTGACTTTTGCATTTAAAATTTTAATGCAAGCATATATATATATATATATATATATATATATATATATATATATATGCTTGAGCGTTAAGGAAAAAGAGCAAACACAATTCTATGAGAGGAGACTTATCTGGGCATTATAAAGCTCAACATGTATCAATGGAGCTTATATATGAAGAAAATAGGAGTTGGAAATTAAGGCAGAGAACTATAAAGGAGGAGCGTATTATATGTAGTGTAGTGCAGAAAGGTGTATAGAGTCTTTATCATATTCTTAAGTTTATTTTTAGGGTAAAAGTTGGGACTTAACTGCATGTATTGTGGTTCTAATTTTACGGCGTCTAAGGTGTCTATTTTCTATGGAGGGGCATTTTTAAGCGAGATGACATCACTATGAATAGTGTATACTTTTGAGAGGGATATTATGGTGGTGATTTAAGGCGAAAGGGGTGGGTCTGGGTGGGTAGTTATAAGGCTATAATACTGGATTTTCAAAGTATACTATATGCTAGGTAATATGTGGCAATATGTCTATGTTTTCTTTTTTATAAGGAAAAGGTAGAGAGATACGGTGGCAAATTCTTTGGGGGTGCCTAACAGGACAAAAATAGAATTTTGGATATGGATGATTGGCGTGGTGGAGTAATAGGGGGAATTTTATTATTAACCATAACAGTATTAATAATAGCAACAGTAATAACGACGATGGTAATGACAATAAAAATGATGATGATAGTAACGATAATAATAGCGATAATTATAGCGATGACGACGATAATAAAAACAATAATAATGTTAACAAAAATAATAGTATTTATAATAATAATAATAATAATAATAATAATAGTGATAATAATAACAATGGTAATAATAACTAAAATTTGAGTGAAATTAAGGGGTACAGATAAAGGCAAGATCCAAGACACATGAAATATTTTTAAGGGATAGAGGGTGAAGAGTAAAGTAAAAAGAACAAGAAAAGATATATGAGGCGAAATATATATATATATATATATATATATATATATATATATATATATATATAAAATGAGCTAGAAGAACAAAAATTATAAAAATAAGTTATTTGTTTCGTTAAAAGGAGGCAGTGTCGGATACTTAAAGGAGGTATAAGGGGTTAGAGTAGTGCATATACACACATACATATACACACCAACTTATACATATACATACATACACATATGCATATATATACATACATACACACGTATATGCACTCACACATACACACATACAATGGGGTTTGCCGGCAGAAACACAGAGTTCGGAAAGTAGTACCCTGGGATTTTTAACTATTTCTTTACAGGAGAGGGTCTATAATAGTCCACAATAAAGTCACGAGAATACCTGATCGGTAAGACCAGCTTTCTATGTTATAAATGAGCAGGACAGAAAACAGTAGAGTACATAATACTCGTTTATAAACGGGGAGAAATAAATTTCTGAGTGTTGTATCCTTGAATTGATTTCTTATTCTTAGAGATATGTTGAGCGTAGACATAATCCGTTTGAATATCCGTTTTGTCTTGCAGAGTTTTCTTTTTATATAGTTCAGTTGGTATTCGTTAGTTGTGCTGATGCGATAAATTTGTTTATTCCTCGTTTGTGTCTGAAATGGTAGAGTTCAGGTTTGGTTCAAAAACTGTGACGGCATTCTCTGGAAGTAGTCGCGGGCATTTGTATTCTTTTCTAATGAAATAATAAAGTTAATAGTGGCAACAAGGTTAGCTGGGTGTTGGGAAGTAGAGGATACACTACGCTAGCGTGTGGGGTTTGTTGGATCTGGATTTGCTGACCGCCAATTGGCATGGATGGGAAAATGGAAATGTATGTGTAGATGACGGGGTGGGTGGGAGGGGCTATATTGAGTGACTGAAACTCGGAGGACCTTATTGTAAAGTAGGTTTCAGTGAATTTGAATATTAAATATAAATATTTCTAGATTGAAGGGTTAGTATTATTTTAATTGCATAAGTTTATATGTGCTGGGTTTTTTTATTATGGGGGAATTTAGATTAGTGCGATTAGTAGGAGGAGGGTTGCAGGTAGGGTCGCGGGGGCAATGTTTCTTATTTACAGGTTTGAGCATTGGGAGGAGGGGATTTCTAAGTTACCTTTCATTATGCTATGGCCTTTAAATCGTTGAGATAATATTTTTTGATGTAACTCGTGTTAATTGCTCGTTTTGTTGTATCTTAATAGATGGTGTCAAGCGTGGATGAGATTTGGTTAGGGGTAATTGTCTGAGAAACTATTAGTAAAGTAGTTGTAGCATTAGTACGATCCTGCCGGAGGCATGTTGTTCAAGGAGGTATTTTTTAAATTAAAGTTCAAAAATCGTTACATATTCAGGGGTGTGATAATAGTTTATATTAAAAATTCAAGTTTTAATGGCGAGTGCAGCTGATCACAAAGTCTTAGTGTAGATTGCAGAAAGAAAATTAAAATATGGGGGGTTAACCGTTAGCTTAGTTAGGGGAGAGGGGCAGCGAGGGAGGGTTTTAGGTTTAATCATTGTTACTGTTAGCTGTGCTAAGTATTAGTTGTTTTTTGGTGGTATATTTTCAACGGGGGTTAGGGTTAGGGTTAGGGTTAGGGTTAGGGTTATACTTGAACTTTCTCTTTATGCCAACAACTGGCGATTATCTCTGGTTGAGTTCAGAATGTTTAATTTATTAAGGGCCGTTAAAATCTCAGCCGCCTCTGCGTTACATAATAGGCAGTATTTAGATCCTGGGGTGTAAGATTTGGATATTCTTAATATCTTCCATTTTAATAAGAAATTTATTTTGTTTAGTTTCAAAGTTCTTACTATGTTAGATAGGGTGTTTTTTTTTCTTTTAGGGGTCTCTCTAGAGAATGATTGTAGGTAGTTCGCAATTCTGGTTTTTATCGAAAAGGAGGATAATCCTATGTAGGTGTGTATTTTTGGGTTTGTGTGTGGTGTATTTAAAGATTCTTGATTTATCTGGGTGTAAATTGAGTTTCCATGTTCTGGCTCACTACCGCCTATTCCTATCGTTTATGTGATCGGTTGTACAGTTAGTGTGTTATAATTTGTTGGGTTATGCGGATCCTCGGTGGAATAACTAGTTCTGTGGGCTGTGGGCTGTGGCTATCTGGTTATATTCTGTCGTGTTTGATAGAAGTTCAGAAGAATATATGACGTCTGAATTTACACCGTCATTCTCTAGTGGGCAGTATTTGGGTCGTTACAGTTGCAGTTAGGTTGAGCTAGACTTGCGTTGTGGTTAACTATTTTCTGCGCCGATTCTATTGTCTTATTATTAGTGTTTATAATAGTTTGTGCTATATTAAGCATGGTTGAGAAGGATAATTTAATAGAGTTTTTATTTAGGATAGAACTGTATTTGTGAGGATGCCTGAATGAATTTTCTACTTTTTAAATAATTCTTTTGGGATATTAGTTTGGACGTCATTGTTGTATGGAGAGTTGAACCAAATATTATTCTTTCTTCTAATTCGTTTTTTTTTTGGGGGGAGGGGGTGCTCGTATGTTTCATTATTTGGATTATCATGCAAATGATGTTTATGGTTCGACTTTGCCTTAATATTTTGCGTGGCTTTGCGTTTAGGCATGTTGTGGGTAACTATGCCTAAGGTGTTGGAGTGTTTCTTACCATTTTTCGCATCGTACTTAATTGTGTCTTTGTATCCTAAGTTTGCTAGTGCGTTGTTATAAAAGGTAGAGTTTTCATTGAATAATTAATTGTTATGATTTGCCGAGAGATTGGAGAGTCTTTTGGACACTGATATAGGGACTGCCTTAATGACGGATCTGTGGTGATTGGAGTGTCTGTGGACAGTTCAGCGATAAATTCGGTTTATGGTACGGGCAAGATGATCCTTCCTTTAGATTTAAGGTTACCTCTAAGAAATCTTAGGTGTTTTTTTTTCTTTTTCTATCGTTATACTAATGCCATAGCTGCTAAAGAATTGTCTTAGTTTAATTATGGTGTTGTTATACATCCTGGGTTTAGCTCCAGTTACTAATAGGGCGTCGCCCCTGTACAGTCCTCCTTGCAGATCGCTAATGTTGAAACTATGTTTAAGTTCATTTACTAGGAAGTTTCCGACTAAATCTGTCACTTGGGCAGAGTCAGACCATCCATCGCTATATCTAAGTGATCAGGAGTGTCTTTTCTGGTCCACAGTTTATTATCAAATTGTATTAAAGTCTTTATTGCTAGTAGAATTAGTCTAATTTCTAAATCGGAGAGATCTGAGTTATTTTCTGCAAGGATGAGTGCCTTGGTTAATAGGATAGGACAGATAGATCGGTAATAGTTGTCAATGTCAAATGTTATGAAGTTTAACCTTGATTTGTTTTTAAGCTTTAGGGACCAATTAATGACATTGTCTGAAGATTGCCAGAGGTAGAAACTTATTTTCTTTTTTATATTTTATATTATTCTATTGAGTATGATTTTAATTATTTTACCTAGATCTGATTTAGAGCGGCAAATCATCCTGACGGATGGGTTTCTAATGAAGTTTGATTTATGGTCCTTTAAAGAGAATCTTGGGGTAGCTGGGTGAGAATTTCTGTGTGGTTGTTTAGGTTGATGCTAGTGAAGAGGTTCTTAGCTTGGTAATTGATATTTGTACTGAGTTTAGCGATACTTCTTTATACGATTGTCTTAGCTCTCTATATATCATGTCTTCATAAGCTTGGTAGTTCAATTTATAATAGTTTTTAGTTTTATCCGCGGGTACAAAGAGTTCTGTCCCGTCTACTCTTCTGATAAGAAGAATTAGGCTTCGAAATGCCTTGGCATAAAGAGTCCCTTCTATCCCCCAACTAATCGATTGTATTTCCTTATTGAATAAATGAGCCAATCTATATCCATCAATATATAGTTCTGTGTCTTCATTTCCAACTCCTATTGTCTTCCTATATATGTGTATATATATATATATACAAAATTAACACATTTCCACAGTGCAGTGTAGACAATATATTGTGAACTTAATTACTGATTGTTCCACAATTAATCCTAACAATTACGCGATTGTTCAACAATTAAGCATAGCAATTAATCATCATTAACCACCTCTTTTGAGAAAGCCTATCACAAGTAAGACAGAACGTTGAGTGCCTAAGTCCCCTGCTCCATCTTAATTTAATATATATTTTCTGGTAGGATCCACCTAATTAATATACGTGGAGTGTCAACCATATAAATATGTTTGGTACCGTAAAGACGGGAGAGGTCCAACGAGATCCTCAACGAGAGACGGACAACGAGTTCGAGAGTCGACGACCCAGCCGACACCTCTTCAGGTACGGTCTCCGATGACTATACCAATGGACTCTATGTAAATATTCTATGTACTTTCTTGCTCTCAATATATGGTCTATTTTACCTCTGTGTTGTAGTTATTTATTTCTATGTGTTCAGTCGAGTTTCAACACACACACACAAATATATATATATATATATATATATATATATACATACATATAAATATATAGAGAGAGACAGGGAGAGAGAGAGTGATAGAGATAGGCAGATAGATAAATAGATACATAGATACATAGATACATAGTGTTATTTATATGTTTTTTTTATATTTTCATACGTTTTGAATGAATTCAATTATTTATACACAAGTGCATATTTACCTAAATATGAGTTGGGAATAATTTTCCATATCACCAATTTGGAACTCCCAAATCCGCAGCTTAATCACCATATATATTTTATAACTTACTAACTAGCTCTACCTACGTATTGAGCACTTTTGAAGTATATGCTTAAAGTTTACGCATAAATTTATATTTTCGTATATTAATTTTATGTGAGTAAATGAAGTAGTTCTACTCACGTATAGAGCAGTGTTAAAGTAAACGCACGAAATAGATGCGTACAATATGATATTTCTACATAACATTTTATGTTGATACATGGAATAATAGAGGGAGTCCTATACAAATAGCTAACGTATTTGATATTGTATATTTATTGGCATAAACACAAAAGATGTTTAAGTGGGTGTTTTTCATGTTATTCCATCTTTTTGTGATTTTTCTTTTTAATTGAAATTTCAATATATTTTTATACATTATTCGTGAGTTTATATTCGTTTTTCACGTCCTACAAGAACGGGTCAATAAAAAATTATATTTTCTCACTTTTAAGAAGTACTTGTAATTTTCCTTCCATCATCTTCAAAAGCCATTGTTTTAGCTAAAAAAAATTGTAAAGGCGTGTGTTGTTTTACATTCGAAAAAATAAAATAAACAATTTGCATCTTCAATCATTTCCGTGGTGTCGGTTTTCTGTCATACTAAAAAAATACGATGTCATGCAATGACTGCTTTCCCCTTATTTTTTTTTATTTTATTTTATTTTATTTTTTTGTGGACAAAAATTTGACGCACAAGAAAAGAACGCATCAGGTTTCCATTAAATTCTATTTGGTATTCGCTTTCTTATGGGTTATTTCTTGCATATTTCTTCTGGTTTTACAACTTCTTGAATTATACATTTGCCTACACACAAACTCACACACACGCACACACATATATATAATATATACGTATATAAATATATATATATATGCATGTATATAAAAACATTTTACGTATATATAGTATATATATATACATTATATATATGCTTTATATATATATATATATATATATATATATATATATATATCCTGTATAATTACAAATAAGTAAAGTTTTGTATTTTTGTTTCATACGTATCCTATTCGTAAAAAAAGTTTATTTTAGAAATGTGGCTATGGCAAGAAAAAAAAAATTAAGTACTTTAAAATCCATTACTGAAAGACATTTAAGGTTTCTGTTTTTGTCTATCTATTATAGGTTCGAAATTGATTCTAAAAGCATCTTCAATTTTATTTGATATTTAAGTAAATTTATATTGAGGCAAATTAAAAACAAAATGTGAACCCCGTGTGGCCCATTCGTTACGGATGTTTTACGGTTTAAATATTATCTGATATAATAGAGACAAATTACTTATTTTGTACATTATTTTTATGTGTTGGCTATAAAGTTCTTGGTTGATTTGATCTGTGGACTTTTCCATCAAGTGGATCGTAGTTGGACAGTGAATGAGCATATCAAACACTTGCGTATATAAACCGCGATATTACTACGTAAATGTTTTTAATTCACTGTATATAGATTGGGAAAAATCTTAAGATCCGTAAACATACAGATAAAAGAAGAAAATAGAAAATTAGAATAAAGAATGAGAACGACGAAAAGGAGGCGAGGAAGGAAGAATAAAGGAGGAAAAAGAGAGTAACGTACAGGAAAACAGAGAGAAAATAAGAAGAGAAGGTCAGAGTATGCACAAATAGAAATTGATGGAGAAAAGGAAATAAAAGAGACGTAGAAAATCAAGAAAGACTAACCAGATAAATCTGAAGGGAATGAAAAAAGAAGAAGAAAAAAGGGAGAAGAAAATGAGAAAGGAAAATTCGAAAGAAAACAAAAAGAAATAAAAAGTTTACCATGACGAAAACGAAAATAAAGAACAGATTGGTAGAACAGAAGAATGGGAAGAATTAGATGGAAAGTTTAGTTTATGGAGTAATGTTGTTTGAAGAAACAGAAGCAGTATAAGATCAGGAGAAAAACTGCAAATCAAAGATATGGCAGACAAACGGAGAAATAAATGATTTATATATGCATTGAAGCTCAATAAATAGCTGATAAGTTTTACAACAGGCTGTGAAAAAAAAACATTACAACTAACAGAAACATATTACGATTCCAAATTTTAGAGATGAGCACTGATGATTCGTATTATTTGGATTAATTGGATTAATGTTCTCATCTTGAGTGTCATTTACACAATGTTTCGGTTGATGTAACCTCCGAGTCTCTTCAGACTTCAAACTCGCGAATTTGGACGGAATTCGAACTAAACCCTTTACTTTGTGGGGGTAGCATGATATTTTTTTCCGTCAGCCAGGAGTAATTTGCAATTGTATTTTTTGTCATGAGTAATTTGCAATTATATTTGACCGTCTACCTTCAGGAGAAGGTCACTTTTCCAAGTACTCTAATTACTGCGCCACGGGGTCCTGCGGATACTCTTTATTCGAAGTTTATGAGCCTTAAACTTGTTTTATATCTAGTTGTAAATATCACTATTTAGTAGTCATTATTATAACTATATGTTACTATATATATTAATATATATATACATATATATAATTGTTATTTACTATTATTGTATAGAATATCTATCACATATAATTAATAGATCAATTATAGTGTCAATTCTTTACGAGGCTTTCTTAATAATTGTGGTGTCTCTCAGCACATGCGCTGCTTCTTTGAGTCGTCTTACACTCCATCGTTGCGTTGTGTCTATAATTTTTACTTCGTCCTATAATGTTAGATGGTTTCCCTTTTCCCTCCAGATATTGTCATCCATACCTGATTTTTCAATCTCTCCAAGTATTACGGTTTCTCGGTGTTAGTTCTTAGACATGATTCATTTCTCTATGTGACTTGACTTGCACAAGCACTATCCTGATAGTGGAATTGCTACTAAATGCTGTTTTAATGTTATATGGATTACTCATTCTTGAACGTGTTTTCCGACAAACCCTTCATGCAAACCATTGTGGTCTCGTCCAGAATTGGAGTTGATGTGATGCTCTCTAGATAGTTGTTTCAGTGGAGGATTTTTCTTAAACAGTCCATCTCCTCTTGATATGCATTGCTGTTACTCCATATTTCTCCTCTTTCGGTGTTGCAGGCAAGGGGTGTTTTATTTGTGTATATTATATGGATGGTGACAGTTGAAGTTCAATCTCTCCAAGTATTACGGTTTCTCGGTGTTAGTTCTTAGACATGATTAGTATAATCCAGTGTGAGTTGGCTTTCGGTATATAGATGACATACCCACCCCTTGCAAGTGCCGGCAACCAGCAGATCTAGGAACGATAGTTCGTTGCTATCTTCTTTTTCTATCAGGAACTGTATAGTTGGATTGATAGAGATCACGTGGTCTATAATGTTTGAACATATTCTTGGTGGGCTAGAGTATGAGTGTATCATCCACATATCGCAACCACATTGTTGGCTTTAGTGGTGTTGATCCTACTGATATTTCCTCAAACTATTCCATGTGTGCAAGTCTGACGGAAGAAGAGCATGCTATTTCTGTAAAGTAAATAAGGGGTTCCGTGCGAAATTCCGTTTAAATTCCTGAGGTCGACAAGAACATTCCCCAGTTCTACAAGATATACCTCAAGAAACGTTGAGGATACACCAACCGAAACGTTATGGAAATGACACTCCAGCTGAGAACAGCGATACGATGAATCTAAATAATACGAATAACGCAAACATAGTCTTTCACTTTAATCTTTCTTCATTAGCAATTATCAAATTATCTGAAATACAGAATCAACTACATAATCTCATACAAGATGTGACCACACGATGGAATTCAATGTTATGTTATATGCTGAAAATGAATTTATAACAAGAAAATTTTAGTGAAAGATATGCTGTTAATAATAAAATTCTTACCTTAGGAACTTATCAATGGAAATATATTGAAAAAGTTGTCTTGTTACTGAGTCTATTTGAAAAGATTACCAATGAATCAAATAACAGAACTTCAACCATATTGATGATAGTACCTACAATTTTAGCTCTGATGTTATTTCTGTCAAAAGCTGTTTAATCTAATTCTGATATTTCTGATTTAAGTAGAATACTTCTCATCTCTCTTACAATCTCGTGAATTAATAGAAACAAGAATTTAATCCCATCTAAATTTAAAAAAAATATTGTGTGTTTACTTATCGATATCAAAAATTAAAATTAAAATACCAAAACAATTACACGGAAAACACTATTATGAATTGGATTCTACATTACCTATTTTCTACTGATGATAATGAAGCAGAATCAGGATAAACTTCTACTAACTATGCTGATGGCCAGGAAAATCCAAGTGAAAGTAAAACAGTATCAGTTCGAAGCTTGTTTGATGAAGTGTTCCAAACAAGCCTAAAATAACACATTCCAAACTTAGAGCAGGTACATGATGAGTTACTCCTGGGAATAGTATATGTACGTGAACCAAAATTATTAAAAAAAAATCTAAACTAAAAAAGTGTAAATTCATTACTCATACTGCTCAAACGAACTTGATCATTGTGTAGGTTTACCACTACTCGCAGGAAGTCATGATCCATTTCAGTGGTGGGAAAAGACACATGTGACCTCATCACTGCGGCTGTAAACTGGCTTCAAATATTAAAGCGCGCCACCTCCATCTGGAGAGAGGTACTTCAGTACGTCTAGTAATATGCACGAACCTACGAAGTACACACAGTGTCTTGAGAATTGAGAAACAAATGTGTCTGCATTATAACTTAAGATAATTCAACTTTAACTACTAATGAGATATAAGATCGGAGAATGTAGGCAGAAAGAAGAAAAAAGGAGTTAGGACAGCAGCAGATGCAGTGTAGTGTTATTCACCGCAGCATGCTTCATTAAAAGTAGAATATGAGTTTATAGCAATTCATTTAAGAACTGGAATTCCTACTTTGTAGTTTGTAATTTTTTTCCTATCTAGCTGTTTAATTATATTCACTTGAGAATTGAAAATTGTACTTCGTATATTTTATTTTATTTAATAAAGCGAAAAGACGAAAATCCATCATAGCAGCTAGACTTTAACAAATAGTAAGCTAAATTGGCATTTACTATGTATATGTTCCAAAGCTATCTGACGAGTCACTTGGCAATGAGTAAATGGTTAATATTTAAATAGAAAGAAAAAGGTAATTAATTGGTCGATTAATCGTATACTTGATTAATTACCAATTAACATCTAAAAGAGCCGATAAAGCCGATTACAGATTACCTGCAGATTAATCGGTGTCGCCTTGGTGGAAGATAATGTATTTATCGGTTAGAAAGATTATAGTTTAACACTAATGACAAAGCGAAATCTATGAGAAAACCGAAAGTAAACCGAATGCTCACATGCTGATATCAATCCATTCATTAAGCATCAAATAATATTTAGACAAACAGATTTTCTCACACGAAATAATCCATTTAAATGAGTGACTTTTCTTTTAGAAAATCGTGAATATCTCCTACACATTCTTACGCAGAAATTAACTTCTTAGTCTACAGCAGACAAACAGCTATAGGCGAAATGTGTGTTATTTATTAGAAAAAAAGATGATATTGCTGCAATTTAAAACATCGTACTCATAACATTACACATACGATGAAATCGGAAGTTTAGCTAATAATCGACTTCAACAGCACGCACTTCTCAAGAGAAAAAAACATATTTTTAGAAATTAACCCTTTACCATTTCGATTATAGATCGAAGCCAATATTTTTATCGAATCATTGGCACAAACAGTTTTCAAAGCAGCCAATTTCCGATCAATATTGCAAAGAAAACAATTCCATTCATACGACGGTAATATTAGCATTAAATTTCACTATAATCCAGATAAAGACAATGAGATTGATCTACACAGCTACCAACAAAATCCTAATATATCTTCGAAACCGTTGCTTTTATATAGTTGTGCATAAATACTTAAACTATAAATACGAAAGAAACCGTCCAAATCAGATATTTTGCTTTTAGAAAATTTGTTACAGCTCTTTATAGATACAGGCATCCATGTTTGCCCAGTTGGGCAAACTTGAGTCCTTGTGCCGGAAAAATATCCAGTAAATAAACGTTGTTTAGTAAAACGTTATTTTTTTTAATTTATTTATTTAGTTAGTTTTTTTTTTTTTTTTTTTTTTTGCATTTCCACACACCAAACATGGATATAAATATTACTAACACATCCGCTGGGTCATAAGCTTCATTTCGAACTGCCTCTCTCTCTCTCTCTCTCTCTCTCTCTCTCTCACTCACTCACTCACACACTCACTCATACACTCACTCTCTCTCTCACACACACACACACACACGCACGCACACACACACGCACACAAACAGTGAATCGAACTTACTAAGGAAGATAATAACTTCCGGTGAATACCGGAAAAGTATCTAGTAAATATAACGTTGTTTTGTAAATCGTTATTTTTTGCATTTCCATACACGAAACATATCACTAAAACATCCGTTGGGTCATAAGCTTCATTTCGGTACCTAACTTGCGTGGGTGCATTGCCTGTAGCCTGAGACAAACCGCGTCACACACACAGACAGACAGTACTAAAATTTATAATAGGATATATTAATATATATATATGTATATATAGAGAGAGAGACACACACACACGCACAGAGAAGGAGAGAGAGGGAGAGAGAGACCTATACTCGTAGCCAAATTGAATATTCAAATGCCTATATAATTGATTCTATTACACAAAATTACATGAAAATTTGCGGACTGTTTGAACATTATGATACTATACTATGGTAACATTTGATTGCAATTGGTTAAAAAAAAAACCTCAATTTTTAACTAATAAAATATGCCCACAATTAATTACATATATATATATATATATATATATATATATATATATATATAACAAGGGAAAAAGGAGGCCCTATTGACGAATTAACTTGAGTGGAGCATCAGAACAGATATTACACTCTGAGTTATATATTTTCTATTGACTCTAAACACTTTACAACAAAACAGGAATAAACAAAACATTAGACACAATGCAACTCAAAATTTGGGAAAGTGGTTTTATGGCCATTGTTATCACTGTAACTTTGCTTGTCTATGCTTAATGCTAGCCAAAGTTCTTATTTACTACAATACCCCGAGCACACCGGGAGTCGTCCTACCTAATATTTCCAAATCATATCGTATGTGTGAGTTTTTTTTTCTTACTCTGAAGGCCAAGAAAGAAAAAAAGGG
>NC_136484.1:119220123-119267623 GCF_053919585.1 Euprymna scolopes | reverse complement strand
CTGCCGCTATTTCTCTCTTCCAATTACTTCTAGCTTCTATAACTTTTGTCTATCTGTGTTGAATTTATGTCGGATAAATCTGCGGTATGCATGTTTTCTCCGAGCAATGGTAGTTGCGAAGATAGAAGTAAACCATTTAGGAAAGTGGGGTTTGCTATAGAATTTTCGTGTGGGAGCATAATCTCCAGGTGCCGCGTTGAACCATTCAGTTGTGTCATTTGAGCAACATTCCGCAGGAAAAGAAATGACATGGAGCATCTCTGGTGTAATTTCTGGTGGCTTCTCAAACAGATTATTGTAGTATAATTGTTTTGAGCACTAACTTTTCAACATGAGGTCGGGAGCTTTGAGTAATGTCATCCATTATCACAGCGTGATCAGTATTCCCGAGAGGGCAATGCGTATTCGTTAAACAATCCACAGGAACTGACACCGATACTGACAAACACACAGATACACACACACATACATTCTATATCTCCATATATCATTTCCAATTAAAAATACATTTTTAATCTAAAAAAAAAGAACTTTGAGAGCTAGTTACTATCACCAATAATAAAGCTAAACGTCTGTACAATGATTTCTTAAGAATGATTACAATTTCAATAAAAATTCTAATGTTGTGTTATCATCGAATGTATTTAAAGTCAATTCCAATCTGATTTTCCTATATAGAGTTTACTTCTCTGGCTAATTCTTTGTTACATTACATCAATTCATATTTCATGCAATAATAGTTTTATTTTTTATGAAACAACCATATGCACGCACACACACGCACGCACACACACACACGCACATATATATGTCAAAAACAATATATACACTCCTCATTTAAGAGTACAAAATAGAACAAAGGAAAAAATATTCTCAACTCGCATTTAAGTAAAAAGACACTTCCGTAAAAATAATTTAATTCGTTAAAAAACTATTGCAAAAAAAAACAACAAATAAATAACACATATATATATATATATATATATATATATATATATATAAATGCTTGATTAGACATACATACATTTCATTATATATGTATTAATACGATAGCGTGTGTGTTCTTTTGTGTGTCACGCTTACATCCGGGTCATTTAATTGTTATGGGCTTCTATTTCTTGCCATAAATAATTTTACTACGAAGTCTTCATAAGTTTTGGTTTCGGTTTCGACTATTGCTGATGGCACTTAAATCATCTATTTTTTATAATCATTTTATCAAAAATTCTTCATATGTTTCGGTTTCGATTTCGATTATGACTGAAAGATCTCAAGTTATATCTATATATATATATATATATATATATATATATATATATATATATATATATATATATATATATGTGTGTGTGTGTATATATATATTCATAAATTTTTTTCTCGGTTTCGATTCAAGCTAATGCACCCAAGTCCTATGGATATATTTTTTAATCTTTTTGTAATCGAACATTTATAACATATAAAAATCGATAGAACATTAACTCTATAATAATATATACAAAATCTGCAGGAATTAAATTATCATATTTAAGAATACTTCACGACAGGCTTTTGCCAGGCGTTCGTGTTAGGTTAGATAAATACTTTTGCAGTGTTAACAAAAGAGCTGCAATAATATCAGAGCGTCTCCATTTATGCTGAACATCTAGCAAATGCGAACATCAATATATTACATTTGAATATGTCCCCTGTGGAATTTACACAGGTCCCGCTATATATATATATATATATATATATATATATATATATATATATATATATATATATATATATATTGATGTATGTATAGTCATTCTGTTTGTTGTACATACATACAGTAAATAAAACAAATCACAATATATATATACACACACACATACATACATACATATATATATATATATATATATATATATATATATATATATATATATATATATACCTCCATATATATATATGCAAGCATTTCAGAGCGGCGTTGCCCGGATGTTTGGAGGTGCATGTTGAGCAAAAAACAAAAGCGGCCATTTTTTTTTAAATTTGACCCCTATTATGACACCTTAACTTTTATTGTTTTGGGCTCTAACTGATTTAGTTAGTTAGATCCATGCTCAAGGAACCATATATCTAAAATTTCAAGTGTTTAGACCAAACATTGGCGAAGGAGTCTGGTAGATTTCTCAAACGTCAAATCGTTGAACTTTAACCACTTAACGGCCAAATTTCTGGCCGAAAATCGGTTGCAAAGTTTTTCCCGAATCTCAGTACTCGGTATATCAAATTTCGAGTCTGTAGACTGAAAATTGACAGAGTTATTGCGTAGGAAAATGTACACGGACAAACAGACACACACACACACACGCGCACATACACACACTGTCATTTTATAGATATACTAGCATTCCAGCCCGGCGTTGCCCGGGTGTTTGGATGTGCATGTTGAGCAAAAGAAAAGTGGTAGTAGGAAGGTAGGGTCGAACAATGAAGTGGTAGTAGGAAGGCAGGGTCGAACCCGTGCCGCAAAGGAGGAAAAGAACGGGGTAAAACCTAACATTAATGCTGTCATGACCACCGCCAAACCGGAAGCGACATTTTTTAAAATTAAGTCTAGACAATCTAAAGGAGAGGATAACTTTAACAAATATCGGCGAAAAAAGTGACGCCCCTGTAGACAAGTGAGAGTTGAAGGGGAAGATATTAATGTTTTAGCCAATTTGTCGATATTTGTCGTACAAAGGTCGAACTTTAAAACGATACGGATCTTGGTAAAATCCGTCGCTCCTATGGAAAGTTTAAGGCAGACATGCATACATGAATTTATATATTGGTAACTAACAATTTTTGAACCAAACTGATTAAAAAAGTTTGCCCTATCTCTAAATACCCATTTATGTAAAATTTCAAATATTTATACCAGAAATTGCTGAGTAATTTGGTAGAGATGGCAGAGGTCATTTTTTAAAATAATTTTGATCCCTTAACATTTATTGTTTTGGACTCAAATCAAATTATTAAGTTAGATCCATGTCCAAGGAACCTATATCAAAATTTCAAGTGATTATACCCAAAATTATCAGAGGAGTTTGTTAGAGCTCTCAAAAGTCAAAGCGTTGAACTTTGACCTCTTAACAGCCAAATTTCTGGCCGAAAACTGATAACAAGGATCCCCCCACACTCAGTACCCAGTATATATAATTTCAAGTCTGTAGATTTAAAAATGACAGAGTTATTGTGACACACAGATACACAGACAGACACACAGACACGTTCACTTTTACAGATATATAGATATACATGTGTGTGTGTCCATATATATATATATATATATATATATATATATATAAGTATAATTGTATAATATAAGTATATATATAAGTATGTATATATATATATAAGTATATATATAAGTATATATATAAGAATATATATATATAAGTATATATATATAAGTATATATATATAAGTATATATATATATAAGTATATATATAAGTATATATATATATATATAAGTATATATATAAGTATATATATATATATAAGTATATATATATATATATATATATAAGTATATATATAAGTATATATATATAAGTATATATATATATAAGTATATATATATAAGTATATATATAAGTATATATATATAAGTATATATATATAAGTATATATATATAAGTATATATATATATATAAGTATATATATATATATATATATATATATATATATATATATATATCCCGAACGGCTGTAATCGTAACTTCTTGCACTGATAATTCCCGAAAGGGTGAAACACTAGTCTCTCTGGGTATTTAAAATTATTATAGTAATGATATATATATATATATATATATATATATATATATATATATATATACTGGCAGAAGTACCCATTATTGACTGGATCCAAAAACAGCATACAGGAAATGGCCGTGATTGATGAAAATATGATAGGTTATGAAAAGGAGGGGGTTATAAAAAGATAGGTTTTGATACTCATAAATTTTACCCTAAGCAAAATATGATGAAAGTAAAGATAATTTTTGCGAAAATATATTTTTTATATCAAACTTGTTTCCATCCGTAGCCAAGAGTGACCAACAAAATTATGTTTCCTTACAAAGCGAAAATGTTATATATATAATAATATACAAGAAATAAATTTTACCCTAGTCAATAAATGTTACTTTAATGGTAGAAAAGTTCATCGGTTTGTATTTTTAAGTAGTTGTATTTTTTTTTTAATTCACGAAACGGTTTTTTTTTTTAAATCAAAATGGCAGCGACTTTGAAATGGAGAGCCCCGTTCAAAATTTGAAGTAGGGGCACCTGATCATTCTGTGTTAAAAATTGAAGAGAGTTCCGTCAACGTAAGGAATATTTATAAACATATTTTAATGTTTTCCGTTATTTTGTGCTTGAGGAATATTCGATTATGGTATGTGTAGTTTATACAAAAATTCATTTAAGTAGTTATCGCCTCACATATCGTTTTAATTTCCGTTCGCTGAAATTATTGCAAGTAAAAGAGCATTAAAAACTATTTCAAAACAAACAAAAAAAAATGAACTGAACTGTTATTGACTATGGTAACATTTATTTCTTGTATATTTTTCTTCGTGTAGTCGTTTGTTGGCTTTTCTGCTAAACACTCTTAACTAAATTATACTGACAAAATATCGAAAATCAAAGAAACAAGAAGAGTTTGGCAAAATAAGGAAGCTTTACTTACTTTAGTAAAATAATCCGAAACAGCAAAATGAAATATTAAAAAATGAACACGTAATTACTTTAGTTTTTTAAGCAAAGAATCGATATAAATATGAATATAGAAGTAAATGGCGGCTTTTTCAAGCAGAACAGCTTCGTTTCAGTTTTACATTATTGAAGGGTACAGTTTTGCGCCCACGGATTCAGGGTTGTACTATTGTAATGTAAAGAACACGCAGAAAGGGTTGTAATCAACTTTTCTTTCTAGTACACTGACAGAAAGCTATAGCAGATATATAAATCACAATAAAAAGGTTATGTAAATGTTTTTAAAAAGACACGGAATCACGTGAGCAGGTTTTTTTCTTCTTTTGACCCTATAACAAGTAACGATCTTATTGTTTATCATTTATCTATTTATCTCTTTTCGAAAGAATGCCACGAGCAAGTGGAGAAGGAAAAAAAACAGTTGTGAACAATTTGTGCCGGGAATTGTCTAAAGTTCCGACTTTCTTTTTGGCTTTCACTTTAATAAGAACGTGAATTTATGAGGTGAATTTATTCGACACAATATGATTCAACCCAAAAAAATAAATAAAAGCTAACGTGAATAAGGATTAAAGTTAAGGTGTCATTGTGGAACCTCACCCCTTTTAAAAAACCTTGTTAAACTTTGTGACATATTTACATTTTATGGAGGTCAGGCGGGAAGGAGCACCCAATACTTTTATTATATTTCTTAAAACTGAAACATAATTATCCAAGTATACTTACGCAAATAGATATGAAATGTCTTTATTAAAGTTTGTGCCATATTTCCATAGAGTACAGGCGCGAACGCAGATCCCACAATTTTATTATACCATCCCTAGTTAAGGTGAATGTATTCTTATGTACATCTATATCAAAAATCCTTGTAAACGTTTTATTTTTCATTTTTTATTTCCATACTGGTGACGAGGTGCGAACGCAGACCCCACAATTGTTATGAACCAGCGTTCTGCCAGATCAAACATACCAATTCCTGATCCTCGATACATCTTCTATCATTATATGTAATCAGTTTTTTAAAATAGTCAACCATATAGGAGCCTATTCGTGACCAGACACACAAACACATACACACACACAAACACACACAGACGTTCAGCTTTATATATATATATATATATATATATATATATATATATATATATATATATATATATATTGTAATGTTCCACTATGTCGCGAGACGCGCCCGGCTAAGGTAAACCGACTCTTGTCTAAAATTGTTTTCTCCGGTGTTATTTTTATTGCATTCCGTAATTTGATGCTTAGTGGTTATTGCCTCTGGTCAGGTCTCGTTTATCTAAGCAGAAAAGATCTTTCCGAATTGGTTTGTCTATTGGATTTTTATCGATGCTCACAGACTGTGAGAAATAACATTGGTAAATCAGAGGTTTCAATTGCAGAGACGTTAGATTAAACACTACACAACATAAAGTGTCATTGGTTACACTTTCCTTTTAAAAGGAGAAAATATAAAGCAGTTATTTAAAACCAAGGATTGGTGTTATCTTCCTGCGTCCAGTCAAGGTTTAGTCTGACGTACCGAGAGGCGGGGCAAAGCAACTTTTGGGGAGTCCTTAATTATGTGTGTTTATTTGTTCTCCACGAAAGCAAAATGTGACAAGGTCATTTTTAATTGGGGGAAAACTAGCTCCCCAAAAAAAGGCACTAGGAGCACTCTGGTAAGGACCAAAATTAATAATTGTCTCAGTATAGAAGGTTGTCCCTCCAATTGACTGAGTCTTCATGAGGACAGATTTATCAACAAGGTCAGTATTCTCGGAAGAAAATCCAGGTTCTTAAAATTGCAACTCTTTATTGAGATAAAAACTACTTCTCTTTAGAAAGATTTCCTCTTTACTAAAGTAGATCAGAAAATAAAAGGGTCGTACCAGACAAGATATTACATTTTGCTGATATTGTTGAAAAATAATCATACAGCTATTTAAGTATAATAAAAAATAACAAGTGAGGAAATGAAACAATTATTAGCAAAATAATATAGAAAATTACTACCATCACGTCTTGGGCTGTGATTGAATTGGGAAAAAGAAATATCCGCAGATGGACAGTAGTTATATTTCGATATATAGCGGGTATTATTCAATAAAAAGGAAAACGTACTAAAATATACTAAAATACTTTAATGGCGAATGCTCTTACGAACTGCAAACACTTGTACCTCCCCGACGTACCTACCCCCGACAAACCCGACAAGCTACAAAGTCTCATCCCTTTACAGTAGAGATTCCTAGGTGCAAGAAAGCCTTTTACTCCAATAGTTTCTTCCCCAGAACTGCGGGTCTTTGGAACTCCCTTCTGGAATTCTGCTTTCCCAACTGCACTGATATGCAGAAGTTTCAAGTGTAATGTAAACAAACATCTTTCTACTCATCTCCATTCATAAGGACCCCGCTAATTAAGTCCCTGCTAGTATCCCCCTGCTTCAAAGTGGCACTGTGCCTTGTTTGGGGTGAAAATTGAATTAAAAATAAAATAAATATATATAGTCATAAAATAAGAAAAACAATGACCGAATATTTGCCCCTAAAACAGGATTTCGATAGCTTATATATGAAATAAAGACGGGCGGCTTATGATTAAAACGTGAAAAACGATGCGTGAGAATAAAATAGTGTAAAACTGTAGATAAAATTGTATATATAGTGTGTGTGTGTGTAAAAAGTAATAAAAAGGGAAAACGCGAATGAACTCGTAGTAAGAAAAAGTAACAAGCCAAGCGGAAATGGTTTGACTCGAAAATTCATATAATATCAGTCCGGATCTATTTGAGGAAATATACAAAGAAAAACCCGGCGATGTGATTTGAAATATGTGTCGCCCAGAAGCAATTGAATAGGACAAATTATGTTAAGTATCACATTGTTAAAACATCTGAAAATTCCCTGTGTAGCAAAATGGTGAGCAGATATAACATATCGTAAGTTTATATGAGAAATTATTTCATAAGAAGTACAAGATGCGTCATACAATAGAGTGAGAAAAGCCAATTGTGATATATGCAAGGAAAGAGGGTTGAAGTGCAGTGAGAAATAGTACGTTCGTGTACCTGAAGGTTGAGAGTAATAATGTCAAATAGTCAATGTGAAAAATTGATTGCTCGAGCCAGCAACAATTATGGAACTTTTATAAATATTTTTTACTTTGATATAAAAAAGATTATACGGAAAATCGAAAAATTAAGAAACAAATCATAAAGCTAAGTGTCTCCGTTGCATTTAATAATATTTGCTTGAATATATATATATATATATATATATATATATATATATATATATATATAATGAGTAAGATGATTGAAAATTTTTAATTAAAATTAAAAAAAAAAATCTGTTAAAATATACCCTGCTCTTTAGACTCTTGTTCTAATCCCCTATATATATGCATATATATATATAATTATTTACTATAATAATTATTAAATACCTTAAATAGCTACAGACACTAGTGTTTCATCCTTCCATGAATAATAAGTGCAGGGTGTCACGATTAACATCAATCGATAGATTCGAAACCGGCGCCAGAAGCCATCCTTTGCTTCATTAGCAAGGACCTAATCCATTCGACTACCGTTAACAGCGAGAAATCCTGTAAAATTTAAATAGTTATATTTTAAATACTTTTTTAATGTCTGTCAAGGTGATCTAATCATTATATGTATGATCTGGGCATAGGAGCCAAATTACCCGACTTAATTCAACTGAAAGTGCTAAACGTTAAGAAACGAGTTTCTTAAAGGGCTGCCATAATTATTTACTATTATAATTATTAAATACCCACAGACACTAGTGTTTAATCCTTTCGGGGATTATCAATGCAGGGTGTCACGATTTACACCTGTCGATAGATTCGAAGTCGGCATCCGAAGCCATCGCTGGCTTCATTAGCAAGTACACAATCCATTCGGTTACCGCTAACCGCGAGAAATTATGTTGAATTTTAAACATTTATTTGTTAAATGCTTTTAACGTCTGCCAAAGTGATCTAATCATTATATGATGATCTGCGCATATATATATATATATATATATATATATATATATATATATATATATATATATATAAGATCTGAGAGGTTTGTGTATTGTTATTCATATTAAAACCCTTTTTTTCTGTTTATTTAAAAAAAAATGTTATATATAAGTCGTGGAATTGCAATAACTCTTAATAGCATACGAGAAGACTAATTGGCATTCGAGCCAAGATCTAGGTGTAGTATCTGTTATTTAGATGCTATACTTAAATTTCTTGTTCTCTGTCAGTAGAGAAAAAGTCTTTCCTGACTGGGACATTTTTATGTTTGTTCCTTTCTCCACATTAAAAAACGATCATGGTGTCTAACTCTGTCCGGCGAGGAGGAAAAGTAAATAGGAACTAGAAATAACTGATATTCGATAAACACATTCCTGTCATGTTTTTTTTTATATCACGAATAGAGAAATGGTAAGGTAAGATTGCCCGTTAATGCACGTCGATTTATTATTTGTAACAAAAAAGATATACCTCTTTTAAGAAACGAATTTAAACGACGAAATAGAAGTCATTATTAATAGACACTGCTTGTCAATCGAAGCGGTAGCAAAATTTGTTTCTATTGTTCGCACATTGTTGAGATTGCCTCCATCTATTCTGACTGTGTCTGGCCTAACAAAGGGAGGAAAGAGCATCGAGGAAGAGCGAACAAGTAATGTCATACCCGCCACCTTAATTTTGAAATATTCAATGTGGCAAAGTATGTTTGAGACGTGACAGTTACAAACTCGATTTTACTGGTTCGCACTTTTAGTTGGGCAAAGCAATAAAATTAAATTAGAAATTGACACCTTTTGTTGGGGATGTACAAAACTCACAACGTATTTAAATTTGGACAGATATCTAAACACCCGAAGGTAAGTATTTCATCGCAATATATATATATATATATATATATATATATATATATATATATATATATATATATGTGTGTGTGTGTGTGTGTGTGTGTGTGTGTGTATGTGTGTGTCTGTGTGTGTGTGTGCGTATTTTTATAACTGCAACTAAAATTTATGAGGATGTATATTTTATCTATTGATTCACTGGTCTACGGCAATTTGTTGTCTGCGTTTTATCAACTGATTTAGGACGGATCATAGACGCTAAATTAAAAAAAGAATCACGTTGGTTTTACTTAATCATGTACAATTTTTGAGCTACGGTCACTTGTCGTTATTTTAGTTTTAGATCACATGTACGCATGTGTTGAGCATTTTAGAAGTCGATGGGTGTAAATATCTATGTTGAATAATTGTTCTGAGTGAAAATGATTATTTTAATGGCAAGGAGTATTCATACCCGTTTTAAACTGGCATCTTTTATGGTCCCTAGATCCGGTAGCTGATCAGAGATCTAGATTTCGAAAAATCAATGGACGAACTAGAACTATAATCGCGGTGAAGAACATTTTTGGCAACAATAAGATCAGAAATTACGCAGAACTTGTCGACAACATGCTGAATGATTAAGATAATTTAGCTGTGGCATGCATTTTACTGGAATTGATGTTTCTATCAGGTAATTAATATACGTTGTTGACAAAATATTTACTTTTTAAAACATATTTAGGTTGATGTGTGTTGCCAACAAACAGCTGATACTGCCACAAAAATGAAATCAATTTGTCACAAGATCTGATCTTTTTCAAATCAATTTAGCAAAAGAATCTGAACCGGTGAAGAGAAATAGATGCCATTTCTTGATTTAACAGGGTAAAAATACCCTTAATCAGTTGCAAAAGTCTAGACAGCATTCAAATAATATAAAATTGTTGCTCAATGATTAGTTTTTAATGAAACAATACGCAATACGTGAAAGATTTCGTAATTAATACATTATATTAGACCCATAATATTTTAACGATTTAAAAATGTTTTTAATGACTCATGCGCCACCACCAAGAATCGAAATGAAACGTTTAACTTAAGGTTTATGTTTTCTCTTCCGTTAATGACTGAGCAACGAAGTCATGTTTGCTGCAAGGAGAAAATGGCATACATGAACCAATAGCTACTACGATACGCATGCATATTCGTAATGCCGGCGTTCAACCTTCCCACTTTTGAGCCGATTTTCCCGATCATAAAGTTTCGCATGGAATCAAATACCTTATATATGAAGTTTCATGTCTGTAGACCAGAGGAGGAAATTTGTAGGCAACATTTTTTAAACAAAAATATGTACGTATACATTAATATATATGAAAGAGTTTCGTGTTTACTATAAACATTTTCCCCAAATATTACGCAAGTATAGATCATGTAGAATACCTGCATCGATATAATTACACATAATAGTTAACAAAAGACGATCAGGCTGCCGGAAAATCGAGAAAAAACTAATAAGCAATTAATTAAAATGAACGCTTAAAAGAACACGCTAATTAGCTAGATATTTTGCTAGCGATTGCAATTTAACGACCCATATATAAAAAAGTTATATTTTCTTTTTAAGTAAATAGAACAAAGGGTTTTTAATATGAATACCAATACAGATAAAAAAAATTGCGAGAGTATAGATTAAACTAAAAAGAATCATCTACGTTTCAGCCTGCAAAGGAATCCTCAGACTAAAATGCATTTTCGGAGGGAAAAATATTACGAGGACGAAACTGAAAAGATTATATATCGTTTAATTGCCACATATTTCCATAAATTATATATATATATATATATATATATATATATATATATATATATATATGTATGTGTGTGTGTGTGTGTGTGTGTGTGTGGGTGTGTGTGTATAGCGAGAGAGAGAGAGAGAGTGAAATAAATAAGGAATAAACTAAGTTTTGTGTTCATCAACGTTCGTCTCTATTTTGAGACTTCATCTGGATGAATAAAATTAAGAAAACACTATTTGCTTGCTATTTTCATTATGCTTATATATATATATATATATATATATATATGTGTGTGTGTGTGTGTGTGTGTGTGTGTGTCTTTATTGATATAATCATTTTTGATGATATATATTCATACATATTTCTTAATTACTCTTCAAAGAGATATCGCGTATTCAGGTCGGTTTATTCATCGAGAGTAAACTCAAGAATATAAAACTCTTAGTATATAAATTTGTTTAATAAGAAAAAAAGGGTGAAACGGGAAACAAATAGTGTACATGCAAGATGGAGTTTTACAAAGAGTATGAGAAGAAATTAAGAGTTGAAAATGATTTATTCTCTGCGTTGCTCAATTATAAAATCTTTCATGGGTTTTTCATTTGTTATATTATCTTTTCGTAAAGAGATTTTATTCAATGCGTCTTTATATTTACATATTAGTAAGAAACCTTTAAATTTGACCTTAACGACACTTAATTCTAAGCATTCCAAGTTTCGCTTATTCTCATGAAATTCGTCTGAAAATCAAATCTACGACCAAGTAAGGGCCACACACGTACACGTGAATATAAAGGCGTAATGAATAAAATTATTTTACCAAAGAGAATTAAACAGAACGTATAAACACATATTTGATCTTCGAATTGACGGTCACACGCATAAAGCCTTTTTTACCTCCTTTTCTTTCAATGCCTCCTTTTCTGATTACCTTCATATGTTATCTACATTGTTTCTTTGCTGTTTCCTCTCTCTTTAATAATATTCCGTTAAAACATTTCGTATACAAGTCTTTAATATTCTTTAGCTTGTTCTTGATTAATACATCGGCCTGAAGACATGGTATCTTTAAATCGACATCATATAGAAATTTGTATGCGAATATGTAACCTATAATATTGTATAAATAAATATGTTATAACAACTCTTTGATTCAACGTGCATTTATTTTAATAATCACGATTTTCAGTGGATTTTTACGTAAGAAACTCAAGCTATATAACTATCAGATTATATTATACACACCCACCTACCTACCTATAGATATATATATACATATATATATATAGAGATAGATAGATATAGATATAGATAGATATAGATAGATATACATGTATATATATAGATAAAATAAAGTGGGTATATATATATATATATATATTATTATGTATATACTGTGTATGCAAAATCAAGACTTCAAAACAAGGTCCTGATGGCAATAAAAAGTGTATTTCATTTTACGTTACAATTGTTTCCATGTCCAGTTCGACAATTTCAAGCATTATATCGTTTGAAAATTTTCAAAAACCAGCATTTCTTCAGACTTTATGAATAAACACACTTTTGGCAATGGAGCATTTTTTGAAGAGAAAGAAAAAAAAAGGGAAAAGCATGCAAGAAACATTTACCTTGGCTGTGGTTACGGAAAAGCCCATTTAAATATTAATATATCGCCTAATTTTCGTATCCTTATTTAAGAACAGAGTCATGAGAAGTTTCTACAGAGAACCCTAAGCCATTTAAAAAAAATATATACATCCGATTCGTTGGGTTCCTTAATTTGATCCTGTTATTCCTTTAATTCCCAATAATTGATTTTTTTTAAATAATGTTTTTAATGTTTGTTTCTATATTTATATTATGACCGTAACAACTGTTGCAATATTTTGGACATATTAATGGGGTATGATCCCACACAGTCGGACGATTCTATTTATAAACGATGCTGCTAAGAACTGACGAATCAAATTAATTCACGTTCTGCTACAAACCAATCAGAAACCAGAATTGCCTCATAAATATTAAATCTTTTCTGGAGCAATTTCACATGTTCTTTCCCGGGTTTCGACACGGTAAGAATATTTTGTTCTGTGGAACTGTCTACTACAAACAAGTCACCTCCCAGGACTTGTGTGTAACAGCGAACCATCTAAAACTGTTCTGAAACTCAAAATGACTCACACTTCTAGAGGTTATGCGCCCAGCGTGCGTCTTTATTTCGATGGATCCGAATCAAAATTCGAATTGAGGCAAGTTACATTTCTGGGATATCTACGAATCCAAAAGCTACACAAGGTACTACAAACACAACCTGAAAACAGAAACGACCCCGACTTCATTGAAAAGAACGCAACTGTCTTTGCAGATTTAATACAATGTTTAGATGACTGAAGTCTATCACTGGTAATGAGAGAAGCCCTGGACGACGGCTACAAAGCATTAAACATATTGAAGGAGCATTATTTATCGAAAGGAAAACCCAAAATTATTTCTTTATAAACTGAACTGACCTAATCACAAGAGTTTCTAATGTAGATATAGGACTCAAAATGGCGACTACATTAAAAATGTAGAGAGTTCTGTTAGCGAACATACATTTTTATTTTCGTGTACATTTGATGCGTCAACAAGCAATAATAATTTCCTTGTCGATTGTGGGGCTACGGCACATGTGATTACAAAGGAATCTGATTTTATCAATGTTGACCCCAACTTTAAGCCACAAAATCATTTTGTAGAACTAGCTGACGGGAGTCGAGTCAATGATATCGTTTTGAAAAGAGACAATGCGAAAATCTCGATAAAGAACAATAAAGGTGAATGGTTTCTGTATTCTAGAAAACGCTCTTCTAATCCCAAAATTTAAGCAAAATATGTTTTCTGTACAAGCTGCCACAAAACAAGGTGCAAATATAAACTTTAGCCCCAATAAATCAAAACTGGTATACCCGAATGGAACTGCATTCGACATTAAAGTAAATGGAAGACCATATTATTTAAATAGCATAGTCCCATCAAAAACCGCATGCCATGATCTACAGACATGGCATAAAATTCTTGGACACTGCAATATTCCTGATATCAAAAAGTTGCCGACTGTAGTTGATGGAATGCAAATACAAACATCAAAAAACTTCAACTGCGACGTCTGTACGCAATGGAAAATGACAAACTATCAAAACAAGATACCAGACAAAAAAAAATCCTATCACTGGTGCATTGTGACTTGAACGGTCTCATAGAACCGATGGCCAGAGAACTTTATAGATATGTGTTGAATTTCGTAGAATAATGGTTTACTTTTTAAAGAACAAATCTGATACCCTGCTAGCAACTAAGAAATATCTGGCTACATGCCCCCCCACGGTGAAATCAAGTTTATTCGCTCTGACAACGGTACGGAATTCACCAATAAAGACTTTGAACTTTTACTAATTAACCATCATATCAGGCATGAAACATCAGCTCCTAGATCGCCACACCAAAACGGGACTGCTGAACGTGCGTGGCGGACACTTTTTGAAATGACAAGATGCCTACTCATTGAATCAAAACTCCCTAAAACCCTCTGGACGTATGCACTTATGGCGGCAGCCTATATACGCAACAGGTGATTTAACAAAACACTATCTAAAACTCCATATGAATCTTTCTGCGGTAAAAAAAACAAATTTAAGCAGAATGCATATATTTGATTCAACTTGCTTCGCATATATAGAGAAAAAGAGTAAATTTAATATTAAAGTCGACCGAGGTATATTTCTTGCATACGATAAAAACAGTCCAGCCAATTTAATATTTTTTCCCGAAAAAAATAAAATAAAAAGAATCCGGTGTGTAAAATTCACAGATACGTTTAATTGTAAAGACGAAAACCCGTCATATGAAGAGGATGGAATTATATTACGTCAAATAATTAGAACAATCGAAAACAATAAAAATGACGGAGACGAGAGTGTCCATGATGATGATGATGATGATGATTATAAAGTCGAGAGATATCCTAAAAGACATAGACGACGACCCGATTTTTTTATGGTCGACAATATAAAGGATTATCAAATCGACTATTTCTGTTCAATGGTAAATGCGCCAAACAGCTTCAACGGAGCAATTAATTCAGAACATTGTGATGAATGGAAAATTGCCATGAAAAAAGAAATAGATGTCTTAACCGAAAATGATACCTACACGGTAGTGCCTCTCCCAAGAGATAAACATGTTATTTCTACCAGATGGGTCTTTACAAAAAAGAGTACAGCATCAGGCGTAGAACAGTACAAAGCAAGATTTGTTGCTAAGGGGTGCTCTCAGATTTACGGTAAAGAATACTTTTCTACGTTTTCGCCGACCACAAACCTAACGACAATCAGAATTTTAATGCAAGTCGCATCATAATATGACCTAAACATCCATCAAATGGACGTAAAAAATGTTTATTTGAATGCCCCAATAGACTGTGAAATTTATATTAACCCTCCAGAGGGATTTATAATGAAAAATAAAAATAGCGTGTGGCGACTTAACAAGTCATTATATGGTCTAAAGCAGAGTGCTCAGTGTTGGAACACAGTATTCCATGATTATATTATTAAACAACAGTTTAGACAATGCGCTGTAGACCTCTGTTTATATAACCAACACAAAGACGATAAACTACTGATTTTGATTTTGTGGATCGATGATATTTTAATCGCATCAAATTGTGACATAATGTTAACTGATGTTAAGAACAAATTAAGTAAAAGATTCAAAATGACCGATCTTGGCAAAATATCCTGATTTCTGGGGATAGAATTTACTCAAAGCAAAGGACTTGTTACGATGACTCAATCGAGATACATCGACAAAATACTTTTAAAATTTGACATGGGAGAGTGCAAGAAACGCTCTACACCGGTCGAAAATGATATTAATAAAAATATACACATAGAATCTGAAATAATAAATTACACACAATATCGCGAAATTATAGGTAGTCTTATATATATGATGACTGCAACCAGGCCCGACATATAACAAAACTGTCACAAACATTATCACGACCAACAATGAAAGATTTAAACAGAGCTAAACAAGTCCTACGTTATTTAAAAGGAACTAAAGAACAGAAGTTCCACTTATGAGAAGGATCTTACTTTTTTTTTTTGCATGAATATCTGCGGAAAACCCTAGGGGTAATGCTCAGTGTATATAGATTTCTATATATCAAAAAAAATAGTCCTGGACAAGACGTTAAACTGTATCCATTTTATTTGTATTAACACTTTAACCTACTAATGCGTAACTAATACTTTTGCTTAACAAAAAAAAATCTTTGTAATTTTCTTTTTTGACATTTGAATACAATTAAAAACGGCGTCTTGTTAAATGCTAAAATTCTAAGATCCAAATGATTTCTAATTTTTGGTATGTCTAAGTAAATATAAAAATATATATTTATTTTTGAGCAGAAGAAACACAAGGGACTTCCCCATTATAAAAAAATAGGGAGGATGTTGCAATATTTGGGACATATTAATGGGGTATGATTCCACACAGTCGGGCGATTCTATTTATAAACGATGCTGCTAAGAACTGACGAATCAAATTAATTCACGTTCTGCTACAAACCAATCAAAAACCAGAATTGCCTCGTAAATATTAAATCTTTTCTGGAGCAATTTCACATGTTCTTTCCCGGGTTTCGACACGGTAAGAATATTTTGTTCTGTGGAACTGTCTACTACAAACAAGTCACCTCCCAGGACTTGTGTGCAACAGCGAACCATCTGAAACTGTTCTGAAACTCAAAATAGCTTACACTTCTAGAGGTTATGGGCCCAGCACGCTTCCACTGCGCAAAAAACGTTACGGTTAGTTTTAGTTTCGTATTAGTGGCAAGTAATGTTTATATATTATCGTTATTTGGTACTTGGAAAAAAGACCAATTAAGGTTTAAAGTTTAATTGAATATGAGAATAAATAAGATGGGTGTATTAAATATATATAAATCCTTGAACAAAATTTCGGGTGAAGTGTTCTAATATATTTATTAATATTTAATGTTTGTACATTCATTGTTATTCAACTTGAAAAATATTTTTATATCGTTACTTAGATAATTATGAAAGGAGATAATCCAATTATGTTGTTAAGTACTGCTAGTAAACTGGGTCGAGTTTTGTTTCCTATAACGTTTAAAGGGAGGTAATTCAGGTCGTTTGATGTTTTCGGTTCATTGATTACTAGAAGGCGTCTGTGATTTAATAATTAATTTAATCAGAGAGGTCCAGAACGTGCTACGATGGTTTATTTAACAAATTAAGTATATTAATTATGTTTTTGATCTTAAAGAATTGGTTTATGACCCATGGATTTAACCCGCATCTGTTATTAATCAATTATGCTGCTCATGTCATATAATTCATGCGTTGTATTTTTGGGTGTCTAAACAAATAAAATATTATATATCATCTAATTATCATTCTGACAGCTAAACCACCCATGACTACAAGTGTGTTTCACTCCGATGGGAAGATGTCTACACCTACATTATATATATATATATATATATATATATATATATATATATATATATATATATATATATACGGAACAGTGTGTATGTGAGTACTTAATAAATTACGATTAAGAGGTTTAAGCTATTTTTTAATTTCAAATAAATCTGCTTTGAAGTGTTTGGAAGTGTTTTGAGATAGGTTTTTACTTAGAATGTCTCCAATAAGTATCGATAATCTACAAAAGAAAAACATCCCGTTTTCGACGTTTACCATCACAATTGCATTTGAGAAGTTTTATTACAGCACAAGCAAAATTGGAAGGCATATAAAGTTAACAGTATGTTACTTTATAACACAGGGGCGCGTACGAAATGAAGGTTTCTGTTTAGAGTACAACTAAATCATTATACTAAACTTGTGCATTGTAAACATTAACTTAAAACATAATAAAAAATATAAAATCAACAGTAGGCTAGTAGGGTAGACTACAATGCATTGTATACTAATTAGTTTGGTGATGCGTTTGAAGCATCACCAGGAGCACAGCGTTAGATCCCTGACTAGAACAAGCAAACAATTAATCGGATTGGGAAATTGGCAATTAAACTAATTCCAATTGCAATAAAAACATGGGAAGTGTGGAACTCATTCAATCTCAGGCAAGGACGGTACTTTCTGTTAGCGCGCACACACGCACATGCATTCTTTATGAAAATACCTGTTTGTGATGATTTGCATAATTTCAACTCTCTTTACACACATGCACGCCGACATATCTATAATATACATATCACCGGACTGTTTAAATGTATGTATGTTTGTATATCTTCCTAAAACTTTCGATATAAGCGATGGATTTTCATGGGATCGGTAGGGTTTAAGATGTGGACCCTTCGGAAGACAAATATCGAAAAAGGTGTTAAAAACATTTATTCCTTCACCCTCAACTAGGCACTTCTCTACAAGGAGGGTGTCGGTTTTTGCGCCGATATTTTCGAAAATTATCCCCTCTTTTCGATTGACTAGCCTTAATTTAAACTTTTGCCACTTCGGATTTAGAGATAGACGCTACCGCAAAGACGTAACTTTTTTCCTCCTTCGCGGTACAGGTTCGAGCCTGCCTGCGTACTACCACTTTTTTTCTTTTTTTGCTCAACACACCTCCAAATGACCCGGCCACGCCAGCTACACAGGCTAGTATATATATATATATATATATATATATATATATATATATATATATATATATATATATATATATATATATATACCAGTGGTTATAAGACACTGTATGTTTTATTTTGGTTGTAACTTTGATATTGAAGCATTTCATTTACGTCCTGTGTCATTTGAAAGCGTAAACCGTGTATTTTATAGGAGAGTTGAGCCTATATAACACACCTAAGTTGAAACAACTTCTGCCCCGGTGTAGGTATGCACCAATCTACATATCCCATAGCTCATAGAAATGTGTTTATCTACATGAAAAGCACATTGATCATTTAAAATATGTTATGATAAATATTATGCTTAATATTGCAAAAATATAAGAGTACACTTTGTTAGTTTCTATATTACAGTTATATATTTGTTCTATGTTATATTTATTTTTAATTAAAATAATATATATATATATATATATATATATATATATATATATATATATATATATATATATATATATATATATATATATATATGCGCATATACATGTCAAATAAAAAAAAGTCCTATGGAATTTTTTTCTAAGTCGTATTTAATTTTTGTAATTCATGTTGTTCTTTGCATTCTTTTTACTTCTCATTTCCTTTATTTATGCATGGCTGTCTTTAGTATTTGCGCGTCACTGATATGGTGTGCGATTTCAGCATTGACTATATATACAATGAAACACTCATGATGAAAAAAGTAAATGATTTTGCTACATATATAAATAATAATAAAATGAATTAGTAGACAGATTTGGTGTTATTGTAATAAAACTCCAAAGTATACACACTCACACACATGCATACACACACATTCACACAGATGCACACACAGATGCACACACACACACGCACACACATATATATGTATGTACATAAATATATGTACGTGTATCTATTTATTTATATATACATATACATATATATATATCTTTTATTAATATTATAGAATTTTTTTCCCTTTTCCCTTGTACACATTTTTATGAATTATTCCATGGATTTCTGCCTTTGGATTATTTTGAGCCATCTTCCAATTACAGGATGTCCTTGGATTTTCGTTGTGCAAATGGAAATTCAATTAACTTTCTTGAAGTTATATATTTGGATTTTACCGTCACTGGATTATTTATGTTCTACCAGACTATCCATTCACTTGTAATCACCTTTTTCTTCACCATATTCCCTCTGCTTCACTTTTTTGTTATCAAGTAAGATTTTTGACTTACTTGCTGTTTCATCAAATACTTTTGAATACAAAATCCGATCCCGCATATTGCTAATTCCTACCCTCTGATGAGAAGGAAAGTATTTCTTCGAAACTTCACAGATTAAGGACTATCCACTTATCTAGTGTTTCCTTTTCAGATGAAATATTTTTTTACTCATTTCAAGGTGTTTTTTAACATGTTTTATTAAATGTTTGCTCGTATATATATATATATATATATATATATATATATATATATATATATATATATGTATATTATATATATATATATTTATTTATTTTTATGTATGTATGTTTTTATGCCATGGCCTCAATATTTTTTCCTTATTTTCCCTAAACATTTTTATTGTTCTGATGTTATAATAAAATTATATATAAGTTTTAGTCCTCATCTGTCATTTAATAGTATTGTTTGCTTCTCTTTATAGTGCCGAGCTTTTCTTATCTTGATAAGTTTTTCTTTGTTTAAAATTTATTTTTTATAACTTATTACATATATATATATATAAATATATATATATATATATATATATATATATATATATATATGAGATAGAGAGAGAGAGAGTTTGAGAGAGAGTTAGTTTTAGCTTTACGACAAATAATTGGGTTACTGTCACTATTTTTCTATGTTAACTTCATTAAAACATTGTTATTTGAAATATCTGTCAAGCTTAAGTTTTCTTAGTGTAACTAACACAATAATCTCTTTATTCCAGCGTTTTTCGTAATGATGAAATAAACGTGAGGAGATGGTATTTTGCGGTTTAATCTACGTAAATGTTTTTACTGCGTACAAACACTCAGTAAATTATATATACAAACTCTGAAAATACATTTTCTCTTCTATTCCCAGAAATATTAAGACATATGAAAAACGCTTGACCCAACTCGAATTAGATGGTTGAGAGGACAATTAAAACTATTGATTGCAAGCATAACGTAATCCCAAGCAAGTCTTGTTTTTTTTAGGTTATGCAGGTAAAGCATTAGTAAACCAACTTACGTTTACTCAGATTTATTTTAATCATTGTGTGTATGTTTAATCCCTTTTGATTTAATGATTACATTTTAGTTAAGTATTACAATTTATTGTTTATTAATATTATAGTTACTGTATATCTTCAATATCCTATTATTGAAATATTTATATGTTAGAATTTTTTTTAAATTAGATGTTCTTAAACTTCTTACTAGTGGATGATTGGAAAAGTAGATTTTCAGCATTTTATTTAAGGATAATTCTTCATAAATTAACCCTATCGGCTTAAATCTTTTAAATTTTATTCATGCTGAATTCGGTCAGTTATTGGTATTGGAATGGTGGTTCTAATATTCTGAAATTATTTCAGTCAACCTATATATTAATACGATAGCGTGTGTATTTTTTGTGTCACGCTTACACCTGGGTCGTTTAATTGTTATGTTCTTCTATTTCTTGTCAAAAAAATTTTTACCAAGAATTCTTCATAAACTTTAGTTTCGGTTTCGACTATAGCTGATGGCACTTAAATCATCGATTTTTTATAAATAATTTTTTCAAGAATTCTTAATAAGTTTGGGTGTCGGTTTCCATTATGGCTGAAGATACTTAAGTTATATATATATATATATATATATATATATATATATATATATATATACTTTTTTATTTCGGTTTCGATGCAAGATAATGCACCCAATTCATATGTATATGTATATATATATATATATATATATATATATATATATATATATATATTAAATCGCAACTTTATAACATAAAAATCGATAGGGCATTAACTCTATAATAATATATACGAAATCTGCAAGAATTAAAATATCATATTTAAGCGTACTTTACGACCGGGCTTTATAAGGGGTTCGTGCTAGCTTAGATAAATGCTTTTGGACTTTTCAGGAAAAAGCTGCAATATTATCAGAGCGTTGCTATTTACACTGAACATCTACAGAATGACAACATTAATATGTTACATATGAATGAACCCCCTTCGGAATTTCCACAGGTCCCTTTAATGATTAAAATGTAGTAATTGAATGTCCTTTCAGCATAACTGTATTTGAAACGATGTTTTTGTTATTACTATTCCACATTGTATGTTGATTTATTTACTTTATACCAATTAGTTGAAATTACCTTGACGATCATCTCCGTACGACATTATTTGCTGTATAAATGTTTAATGTCTTCACACAGGTCATGTCGTTAGGTTTTAATATTTTTTTTTAATTCAAACGTCGCGTTAATTCGCTATGCTAATGATCATATCGGATATCAATAAATTTACATGTCCTCTCAGAAAAAATCATACATACGATCGGTGTTTATGTCTAGGCATACATAAACGACTATTTATAAAGTTTTTTCGTTTGATGTAATAGATAAATAAAATAGACTGACGATGCTATATAAACTTATCTCATTATGTAAAAACAGGTGACATATTAATAGGAAATTGTGTGGATAATAATAAGCGTAACAAGATGACACCGATCACTTATATGCTAGTGAAGGTAAACACGAAGCAAAAAGACGTACCGTCTGAGCATCTTAAAACGAACACAAAGGATATGAGATTTGGGACTTATTAGAAACGAAAAGTACTATATCGTGAAAACCAACAAATATTTTTTTTAAACTTATGGGAGCAAAACTGAGCGGTGTCAAGAAAATTATCTTTAGTTGATCTGAGGAGGATGAAAATATGGAGGAAGGATAATATGGTACAAGCATGGCATGAAGTGTGCTACTGAGATTTTGTTTTGAGTTATTATCGGCCGAATTCTAGAAGAAAAAAATATCACATGGCAACGAGAAATCATTGGAAAAAGAATGAAAAAAGAATACCACGTGACATACAATAGTAAGGTAAATGTGTCAATGCGCTGATTATTTTGTCACTCACACTACAGAGAAATTGACCATTTTTACCAAACGAGATAAGTAGTTTCGACTGCTGCGAGAATACCAAGCGAGTAGTAAAAGTTACATCATTAACAGTATGATAATGACGAGAAAATGATGATGATGAAAAAATGATGGTGTCAACGATGATTATAATGATGATGATGATAATGAGAATGAAGTAAAGAAGAACGACGATCAAGACACCTACGCAACTCGTCTCGATTCAACGTCCGTATTACTTTTGTATTAGCTTTGATTACAATAATTTCGTAAGATCTGGTTTCTGCCCGGGCAATCATATACAGTTAAAACATTATTTTTATTTTTTTATACCATAACAACCGATGTTGCCTGGGATTTAATAAGGATCAACGAATATTTCACCAATCCATATTTTATTGTCATCAAAAGCGGTGAAATCACCCATTTTTCAATAAAATCAATAAATTGCTATCTCTATTTGAGGACCTATCGAGGTGCACTGGAGGAAGCTTCATTTCCCTCCTCGCACTAGTTAAATCCATAATACATAGCACTGGAGAATTTACTGTTGATTTTATGAAATTGTTTTCAAATATAGTGGTTAGAATCAATGTTAAAAATGCAAAATAAAAGTATCATGGTTCATTTGTGCTCTAAACAGAAACATTCATTTCGAACGCCCCTCTGTCATATCAAAGAACCCATGTATATGTTATATGGCTTTCCTACATGTGTGGTGATAATGGCTTAAGTAAATGTTTAAAACGCAAGAATCAATATAATGGTTTAATTGTACTCTAAAAAGAAACAGTCATATCGAACACACCCCTGTCATAAAAAGACATAACGTTGATTTTATACACCGGATACATTTGTTTGTGCGGTGATAAAACATCTCAAATGCACTTGCGTAAAAGTGATGACTTTGGTTAAAATCGGAGTGATCCATCTTTAATATACTTTTTCGAATGTCGATGATCGGTTTTCGAAAATAATCGGAGTCATTGAGGTACAAAACTCATTAAAGAACACTACCAGTACCAGACATAAGTTTCATTTGAGGGAAATTTCAAAAGAAACTCGTAGATAAAAAGAGATAATTGAAAATGATTACATTAAGACAAAAAGAATAAAAGTTTTTATCTATGGTTCTAAAAGATATGCAACTGCAGGAGTGCCTTCTAATAAACTATAAAGAGAGGAAAAATCTGTGCGATTTTATAATTGTTGTTTTTGTCGCAAGTACTCAGGTATTATCACAAAATACGTAACCTATAAAAATAATTGTTATACTTAAAATAAGAAAGCGAATAAAAGACCAGGATGATAGCGGGTTCGGCCTCTTAAATAAAGGAAATCGAAAATACCATGAAATGTTAGTGGCTTTCAGTAAGACAAATTCACGCCGAAAGAAAAAAATCAATATTGACAAGATTAAGGAAGGTAAACAGAATAGGTTGACAGGTCGAAAATAAAATGTTGTTGGTCTTGAATTTCAGAGTGCTAAACCAATGATTAAACAGTCGTTGTGCAGCAAACAATGCCAACGTTAGAAAGTCGTTCCTTAACACAAAATAACTGAAGTTACTTGGAACTCATACAAGATTTAAAATACAAAATTACATGGAAAGAAGTTTATAAAAACAGAAAAAAAAAATTGTAAAACATTTACCGGTTATTAAGTTCCCAAATTAATTGTAATATTCTAAAAACTTGAGACAAATTATAATATAACCGTTATTCACATTTATACCTATGTTGTCCATTTATAAAACCATTCATAAAGTTTCTATAATTAAAAGCATTAAGTATATAATAATTTACCAGCTGGACCTGTGGAAATTCCACAGCAGAATTTTTCATCTGTAATATATTGATGTTAGCATTCTTTGGATATTCAGCGTAAATGAAAACGCCCTAATATCATTGTAACTCTTTGTTAAAACTGCAAAAGTATTTATCTAAGCTAGCTGGGACACTCGTCGTAACTCGGTCGAAGACTATGCTTAAATATGATATTTTAATTCATGCTGATTTCGTATATATTATTATAGAGTAAATTTTGTATCGATTTTTTTTATATATTATAAAGTTGTGATTTCAAAAATAAAAAAAATACTACATAATTTGAGTGCACGAGCTTGAATCGAAATCGATACCAAAACTTATAAAGAATATATATATATATATATATATATATATATATATATATATATATTTAGTTTCTTTCAGCTAAAATCGACACGGAAAGCAAAACATATGAAGACTTCTTCGTAAACTTATTTTGACAAGAAATGAAAGTCAGTACAATTAAACGACAGTCATTCGGAGGAAAAAACATGTAAGCGTGACGCACAAAATAACACACACTATCGTATTAATATATAGATTTTTATTGATAAAATGCGACTTATGAGAGCAAACCATATTTTTAAACAAATAGTTTTTTTTTCAAATTAATTCCGATATTTTTACATGAATCATTTAAAATCAAATTATTTCTTCAGTTCGACATAAACAGTATATAAAAAGCCTATTTGGATTCTATTTTTACAATTATAATACTACCCTAGGTTGTATTTTAAGTAAATACATTTACTTTGAAACGATATTCTCGTTTCATTTCTTTAAAGCATGTCTTAGCACTGATGCGTAACATTGCGGGCCAAGAGAAATGGTTTTGAATATCAAACGTGACATTTATATATACATGTATATTTTTAAGAGTATCATTATACTAAAAGGGAATTACGTAGATAAGAGTGTAACCGTAGATTTTCATCAATATTCCGTCTGTAAAATACTAACACTTGACAGTATCCTGTACATCTATAAGGCCACCATTCGCCCATGTATGGAGTATTGCTGTCATATTTAGGCTGGTGCATCTGCTACTAGTGCCTCGCTCCTAGACAAGGTTCAAAAGAGAGTCACCAATCTGATAGGCCCTGAACTGGCATCTAAGCTTCAGCCTCTGTCCCATCGACGAAATGCCTGTTCTACAAGTATTTTAATGGTGAATGCTCTTACGAACTGCAGGCACTTGTGCCCCCACAACGCAATCACACTCGACAAACCCGACAGGCAGCTAAATCCCACCCCCACACAGTAGAGATCCCTAGGTGTAAAAGATCTTTCTTCACCAAAACAGCTAGACTTTGTAATTCCATTCCAGATCCCTGCTTCCCCAACTGTACTGACGTGCAGAAGTGCAAGTGTAACGTGAACCGACATCTTGCTGTCCAAATCCCTACATAGTACCCCAGTAGTTGTTGCCTCTGATAGTAGCCCCCCCTACATAAACGTTGCAATGTGCCTTGTTTGGGGTTACAATGTAATAATAATAAAAAAATTCCACAATGATAGTTTTCTCAAAATCAGGCTTGATTCTGTGTATAATTGAAAGATTAAAGAAAATAATTGTCCATATTTTTCTGTATGCTATTGATAGCATCTTTCTTATATATACTATACATTAATTTAGTATCATATCTCTTAAGAGTTGAAAATCTTTGCCATTAAACAATTAATGATTATTTTTCTGTATTTCAATAATTTTACGGATAATATTTAGGGAACTAATTGTGGATAGTTTTTTTTTATTCAATTTACACCCCAAACAAGGCACAGTGCCACTTTGACGCAGGGGAGCTACTATCAGGGACTTAATTAGCAGGGTTATTATGAAGGGAGATGAGTAGAAAGACGTTTGTTAACATTACACTTGAACATCTGCATATCAGTGCAGTTGGGAAAGCAGAATCCCAGAAGGGAGTTCCAAAGACCCGCAGTTCTGGGGAAGAGACTATTGGAGTAAAAGGCTTTCTTGCACCTAGAGATCTCTACTGTAAAGGGATGAGACTTAGTAGCTTGTCGGGTTTGTCGGGGGTAGTTACAACGGGGAGGTACAAGTGTTTGCAGTTCGTAAGAGCATTCACCATTAAAGTATTTTAGTATATTTTAGTACGTTTTCTTTTTTATTGAATGATACCCGCTATATACCGAAATATAACTACTGTCCATCTGCGGATATTTCTTTTTTTTCCCAATTCAATTGTTTTAAGTCAAAAAGCTTATCGAAGGCATTTTCATGTCAAATGGCCACTACGTTCCCCAGTTTGTACTAGACTTGACTTGACTTTTTCTTGTGAGGATAGCATAAAAATATGAGTATCTTAACAAACCCCGAACCTACAAGAATTGAAGGAAAACATCAGAAACGAAATAAGAGAGTTAAATCTGAAATCTGTCATAAAAAAGTTTTGGAAAGAGCACAAATATACGCAGATGAAAATGGGTACCCTTTCAAAGACGTTATTTTTAATAAATACGGATTGTTTGAATTGAGCATTGAAATGAAAATCTCTATATCTTAGTCAGATTGTGTTAAAAATACAGAAAGATATCATATTATAAGTTATCATTACAGTAACTTAAAGTATTGGTATAAATAAAAGGTTAAATATAATTAATAAGCATGTTTCCCACAAACACACACTATTTGTATGGATATATATATATATATATATATATATATATATATATATATATATATATATATATATATATACACTTGTGCCCGATATTATTCATACCCCTCCTTGAAAATTGAGTTTATTAGGTGTAACTTTGTAAGAATTTATTGTTTACGTCCATATTGATACATATTCTTAATAAACCTCTTCTGATCATTTTCGTCATTTTAAAATCTCGGGATACTTGTAATAAAAGAAATATACAGCTATTTATAAAATCTGCAATGTTCAAAAATAATCATACCCCCTTATTTTTTCAGTATTAATCGAGTTTCTGACTGTTTGTTTCCTGTTTGATTCTTATTTTGAATGCTTTTATACAACCTTTGATTAATTTCATTTCGTTTTTTGCATTTTTCAGAAATTAAAATGATATCAACTGAAAACCAATAAAAGGATAAAAATTATTAGAATGGGGAAGAAAAAAGAGCTTAGTAATGATCTTAGGACTAAAATTGTGAATTCACATAAGGATGGTTTAGGTTACAAGTCAATTTCCAAGAAATTTGAGGTCCCTACAGCAACAGTACAGAGCATCATCAAAAAATTCCAGAGCCACCACACAACAAACAACTTGATTGGTAGAGGAAGGAAAAGGAAACTGTTTGCTAGAGCCACCAGGGATATTGTAAGAAGTGTTAATGCAAATCCAACCACCACTACTAAGGACATTTTAGAAAATCTGGAGTCTTCTGGCATAAAAATATCAAGGCAAACATTGCAAAGGACTCTGCATGAAAATGGTCTGAAAGGAAGAAGACCAAGAAGGACTCCATTGCACACCGGAAAACATCTTGCAGCACGTCTAAAGTTTGCTAGGACCCATGTGAATTCTTCAGAGTCCGTTTTCTCAAGTATTTTGTGGACTGACGAAACAAAAATTGAATTGTTTGGCCATATGGATGCTTCTTACGTTTGGACGAAGAAAGGAGAAGCTTACAACCCAAAGAACACATTACCCACGGTGAAACATGGTGGTGGTAGCCTAATGTTTTGGGGCTCCTTTTCGGCTAGTGGTCCAGGTAGTTTGGTCAAGATAGATGGAACCATGAAGAAGGAGCAATATTTGGAGATACTCCAGAAAAACATTAGACAGGATGCGGAGAAGCTCCATTTAGGACCAAACTGGGTCCTTCAACAGGATAATGATCCAAAACATACTGCCAAAATAGTCAAGAAATGGTTTGAGGATAATCAAATTAATATTTTGGAATGGCCTAGCCAGAGTCCCGACCTGAACCCTATCGAAAACCTCTGGCACATATTGAAAACTAAGGTTAAAAAGCGGAAACCTAGAAATTTGAGGGATTTGGAGAACTACTGCATTGAAGAATGGTAAAAAAATCAGTGTTGATGCTTGTAAAAACCTTGTTGATAAATATCCAAAACGGTTACAGGCAGTTATTAAGAATAAAGGGCATGCTATTGACTATTAGTAAGAGAGGTATGAATAATTTTGAACTAGTGCCATTATTGTTTTTCTTTGTATACTGTTTCAAACTTGCATAATTTATTTATTTGTTGAGTTTAAATTAAATGCTTATGCTTTATTTATTGTTTGAAATCCCTTTAATATTGTCTACCTTCTGGTTTGAGCAATATTCTTATAGAAATCTCAAAGATCCGAGGGGTATGAATAATATCGGGCACAAGTGTATATATACAGTAGATGTGTCGGTGTTTGTGTGTGTATAAATTTTTCCCCAGTTAAAGAAAACAATTGAATATCGTTGCAGTTTATGGTGACTTTGTGGTTATGTTTTTTGCAGACAGATGGTTTCGTTGCTGGGTTGGAATCCCATAACCAGCTGAAATTAGGACATTCCTGCAGTGATGATTCCAGAAAGAAGAAACGCTAGTGTATGTAGGTATTAAAAATAATCATATATATATATATATATATATATATATATATATATATATATATATATATATATATACTAGCAAAAGTACCCGTCGTTGACTGGGTTCAAAACGAGCCTACAGAAAATGGACTCTGATTTATGAAAGTATGATAGGTTATGAAAAGGAAGGGCTGTTAAGAGATAGCTTCGAATTTGGGGGTATCAAAACCAAAGCAAAATATGATGAAAGTAAAAATAAAATAGATAAACCCCATAATTTCTTATACACACTGAAACACTTATCACAATATTCTGTGGATCTGTATTAAAAAAAAACTTGTTAAACTTTGTGACATATTTCCATTCGATGGAGGTCAGGTGCGAACGAACACCCCATAATTTATTGCACCATATTTCTTCCAACTGATACATAATTATCAAAGTATACTTACGCAGATAGATATGAAAAGTCTTTATTAAAGTGTGTGCCTATTTCCATTCTATGGGGGCAGGCGCAAACGCAGACCACACAATTTTATTATATTATCCCTATTAAAGTTAAAACATATTTATCAAACTATTATTATGTACATCTATATCAAAAACACTTATAAACGTTTTTTTTTTTTTTAAATTGTTTATTTCCATACTTTGTGGCTCAGGCGCGAACGCAGATCCCACAATTTTAATAAACAACCGTTTTGCCAGATCAAACATACTCATTCCTGTATCTCGATACATCTTCTATAATTATATGTAATCATTTTTTTTTAAATAGTCAATCATATAGGACCCTATTCGTGACCACACACACACACACACACACACACACACACACACACACACACACATACATACATTCAGCTTTATATATATATATATATATATATATATATATATATATATATATATATAGATAGATGAATTATACTATAGCAAATAAAAAGATAGGCGTTTCTGTTTGTTTTCAAACAAAACTTATTTATCTTCAAGTATAAACAAGTTTTGACTTATACAAATTTATCCATTGGGTTCTGATATCTTTTGTATATCATCTTTCTCGTCGAAAATATGAAACCCCTCATCGATAGCAGCGGAAGTGTTGGTCATGGTTGGTTTAAATGTATTTTGACAAGCTTGTCTACATGCTTTGGGTTAATAAACATAGTCTTTACACTTGAAAAACATCATTACATTTAACTTTATTATAGAAATCAGGATATCAAATAACGATGTTTGTTTGTGTGTTTTCCTCCAAAATAAATCATTTATCTTAAAAAATAAATTAGTCTCCACTTATAAAAAAAGTCCGATATTTGTCTATAAAACGATGCGTTCCAATGCTATACACACACACACACACACACACACACACATATATATATATATATATATATATATATATATATATATATATATATATATATAGGGAGACCCATAAAAAAAGTGCCCGGCTCTAATAAGGCCCCGTTTCTTACTGTGTTGTCCGAATGAAATGAAACTTTGGTCATAACTAGCTTATTATATTCAAAACATTACGTCAAACACTAGGGTATTTGGCCTTTTTTAAATTTTTTTTTCTCTGTTCTACAGCATATGTTCTAGATGGCCTCTTTTGTTTTTTTTGGGGGGGGGTCACACTGTATATATATATATATATATATATATATATATATATACATACATATGTATATATATATATATATTATTATATATATATATATATATATTATTTTCTAATGATTATTTAATTATTATAAATATATGTGTGTTTTATTTTGCGGAATCTTACTTGGGGAGTAAACTTGAAAGGTGTCTCATGTTTTTACTCTAGTAAACTGGTTACGTTAAATTTAATTTCGAACGCTTAAAAAATGAAATCATTGCCACCTGTTAGACGACAAGTAAAAATAGATTCGATTAAATCATTCACAAAGGAATTAACTAATACTTCTATTTATGTCCAATCAGCGTGATAAACAAACTCAGTCGCCTCTGAAAATACTCTTGATTTTACATGCCGGACTTTTCAGCTTGGGTCGTAATAACATCTATCATGTAAACTTGTAAGGTTTTAATTTTAGTAGAAATCGCATGTTCCTTTTTTCACCGGATTTTTCCATTATCAATTATTGATACTCATCGAAGACATTCCGATACAAAAGCAAATCATTGCTAAATACATGAAGTACATTGATGTGAAATTTAATAAAAATCAGCTCAGTCGTTTCAGAGTCCATAGGAACCAAACTTCCACACACAGATGATGTTTCTTTTATATATACTATGTATTATATGGCTTATAGTCTTCATCAGATGGCCCGACCGGAAGAGGTCAATAAATAATGATTCAATAATATTTTGTATTATCCATTTGCGTATACGTTTCATACAAGAGGAATGTTTGATGTAGACACAACTGTCCACGTGATTTTAACTTTCGAACACGAGTCCTCTTTTACTTAATTTCTAGTGTTCTAAGTCCGACTGTTGCAGCAAAATTAAATATTTTTCTCTCAAATCATTCATGAAATAGTAAACTTATAAGTAAACATTGAGCAAGTAAATATTTCATCTTTTTAGAAGCCATAGATCACTGGTAACAACAAGATTAAGCAACACCGCACACAACAAACCAATCATTAAATATATTTACGAAAATTGTTCGATAACAGTATGATCTCAAGATTCGCGAATGTTGCCTGGCTCACTAGGTTACCAGATTTATCCGCTGGTAATATTTTTTACTTGTAGGGCTAACTCAGGAGTAAAGCTTACAAACTTAACTAAGACCTCTGAATAAGTTAAAACAGAGAGTTCCCGATGTTGCAGAAGTCGATGTGAAATCTCAACAGCAGATTTTTAAGAACCATTCGTACAGACGGACGAAATCTATAGGACGTAATTTTCTAACATGAAAAGTCCATCATTGTTTCTTAACTGGCACGTGTTAAGGCTTCAATAAATAAATGAAATGTTTCTCTTTCTTCATTCTTGGTTTTATTTTATAAGATGTTGGGTCACCATATATATATATATATATATATATATATATATATATATATATATATATATATATATATATATATATATATATATAATATATATATATATATATATATATATATTCGTATTTATATCTGCCTTACTTATTCGTTGTCCGTAGACGCTTTTCTTGTATTTCATCATGCTAGTTTTATTACATGGTACGTCTTTTAAATCAGTTGTACATTCAAGTTTCTTTTATTAACGTGTCTTTTATTGTTGTTTGGTTTCACGTGAAATTTAACTTTCAAGATGTGCTCATGCATATGTTTTACTTAATTGTTACATATTAAGCAATGATTTTCGAACCTATACGTGTTGCATCGCGTTATCTTTCTTAGTAGTCGAATTTACTCTTTATGAGTTTTAACACAAGTCTTTTTATCAGTACTGCTCTTCGCAATACGTAACCACTGCAAATACTTTTCCGCTCTAAAAATAGCGGTCTATTATTGGGATCTTTCTAATACCGGTCGGTTTACTTTGGAGCTTAAGTAACAAGAAACTTCGTTAAAGCCTTTTGATACTTTTCTCTTACTATTATCATTACTAGTAGTAATAAGATTCTCGTAAAAGAAGGAGGAGAGGGAGGACGAGAGAAATTAGAAAGGGGAGGAGAGGCAGTATTATTAGTAGTAGTGTTTGCTGGTAAGAAAAGTTCATATTCCCTGGCGTTTGAATAAGATTCTCCATCGAATTTTGGTTCTCTTTGCTTCTCTTTATCATAATTTCATCTCAGTATTCTCACATCAGTCATTTTACAATCTGTCATCGTTAGTATCTGAACGTTGATTGATAATAAACACTTTCGCGGCTCTGGAATTTTCTGGAATTCCTACTGAAGTCTTTGTAGTGCTTATTTTTCTTCAATACCCAACTTATATACTCTGCGATGATTTTTAATGTTGCAGAGTTGGTCTCCTCACTGCTTCGGTTGCTAGGAGATCTGCGTAGAAAGAAGCAGTCAAGAATCCATTCTTGACATTCAGTCCGATATGTGCAGGGTCAGGAGCGCCGCCTGAGTATTAGTTAGAAGATTCATCCCCCAAGCCTTACCACCTGTCTTTCAGGTAGGAAAAGTATATTACTCGTTGCCTGAGGAGCTCTTACTGGCGAATACCGACGGAAATGCTCAGGCAAGTCTTGATAGGCCACAATGCCCCTCCTTTAGGGGTACTGGCTTGAGATTCTCACATTTCGATCATTGCGTCACATGTTGCTGAGGTGAACAAAAAGGCAATATCTGCCCTATCTTTATTGGTAGATTATGTTTTTTTCTTTCCTAATATATTTACACAGGTAATTACATTTCAATCGATTCGGCTTTAATATACATCATGTAGTATTATGTCTAGTATTATAATAAGTATTATCATAATTCGTAGTCGTAGTAGTCGTAATGTCTGTGTTGGTGTATCCTTATATATAGATCGAGTAGATGAAAATAGAAATATCTTAAAGAGAATTCTGTATCTTGAGAACATAAAAAGCGATCTGATTTGCATACAGTAGCCAGGATGTACGTCAAATCTTGAAAAAGTTGTATTTAAGTCATTTCTAGACAGCTTTGTTTATTCTTTATATTTGTTTCGTAAATAGCAAAAGAATATGGACTAAAAATATAAAATACATATACGTACCGTTTCTTATCTATGCCATGCTCCCCTCCGCCCCTTTCTCTCTCTCTCTTCTTTCTCTCTGTCTTTTTATTTCTCTCTATTTCATACTTCACTTCCTATATTACCCCACCAGGAATAGTAAAACTTTTCATTTTTTTTTCGATTATATTAAACTTCTTTTTCTCCGCTTGTCATGTCTGTACAGATAAATTGTATCGAACTGCGAATAACAAAGTGTACGATTTTTTTCCAGTATATTTTTAGTCAGAATCTATAAACGCGTAAATTGAATAATTTCGGGCTGTTGTGCCTTTCATATAACCGCCATAAATGCCTTGGGAGCGTCGTTTGAATAATAATTTAAAAAATAGTTATATTGTCGGGAAGAACACGTCGTGAAACTATTGTAGCCGTTAGCACTGAAAAAGCTGACGCTGAGAATAAACGATGTCCTTTTAGAATCTCCATTTACATCCAAAGGCAGAAAATAAAATAAAAAAACACATTCAAAAGAGAAATGCGTGACTACATTATTCGTTTATAATATAAAGGAACTCGAGGCAACACTTTGAGCAATGTATTTCTACTTATATAGAAAAATCACTCTGTTTGTGTGCCTGTACCTGTGTCTGTGTCTGTGTATCTGTATGTGTGTGTGTGTGGCTGTATGGATTATCAAACGGCGGCGACAAGTTTTTTTAAAAGTTCAAACAAATATACTGGAAGTGTGCTTAGATGAGGTCATTATCTAAATGATTCTGATAAGTATCGAAAATAAATAATCAAATAAATTCGATAAAAAAATGAATCCGATATTGTACAAAGTTAACACTTTTATACGGCCTAACATCGCAAGTGAATTTAAGAAGTTTTATCAGCGCACAAGCAAAAGGATCCGGCATATAATATCCACAGTACGTTCTTTGATAAGACAGAGGTTTGTTCAAAATTATTTTTCTTGTTTAGAGCACAATTGAACAATAATAATTGACTTTGTAAACTATAATTTAAAATAATTCTCTAAAATATGCAATAGGTTCTCTACAGTGAAATGCAGACTTGAATAGACGACAGAATAAGTCACATGTGAAGCTTCCTCCCAGTCCACCGCAGTAGATCCCCGACTAGAGCTGGTTATCAATCGATTTGATTGAAAAACGGGCAATTCCAATCATTTTTATGGCAATAAATTTTTTAAAGTATCGAAAATTTATTAATTTTCATTTTGGGCAACGTTGTGTATCCTTTTTAGTCTCCACTCCGTGATTATGCTTATCATCCAGATGTTTTCTATTCTAATACATCTGCCTATCTAACTGTTATACGCTTCCGCTTTGGAGGATATATCTGGCTGGGTATTATTTATTTATTTTTTTGTTTTTCTATCTTTTCAAATTTTTATCTCGAATTTTCTCATTATGTACTGGATATTTGTTAATGATAAAAAATATGTTGCTTACTTAATTTTAAACCTATTTCATTTTTAGAGGATATAAAAATATTGCAACTAATACACGTTATTCAAAAGTTTATGACGTAAAATTTTAAGACTTTATTTATTTCTAAGCCAAGACATACAATAAAAAGGTTGCATAGTCCTCGTAGAAGGAGAAATTTTGATAAAGAAAGAGTTGTTTGTTTTACGGCATATCAACCCTTATTAGGTCATTTAATGCCGAATTCAGTGATTTTGAAGAAAAAGTTTTTAATAGAATATATTTGCTTTTTTTTTCAAGTCAGTTTCTATTCAACCCATAGTTTGGATCCTAACAGATACAACCACTCCGGCTCAGAGTGTACCTGGGAGCAATGTCAATTAAGGGGTGGTTCCACACTTCCCAAAGCCCGCAAGCTGGGGCCACACCATCAGATATAGTTTAAGGTCATATCCAGGACCTAAAGAAAGTGAAGCATGTATATACTAATAGAGAGTGATAGTTGAATGACTATTGATACTAATATTATTAAATTTACAACATCACTGTCACGTTATTTGAGGATGTATTTTACTAGTAATATAAAAATATGGGGTCTTAGAAACTTGGTTTTATTAGGACTATAGGGGGCCTCTTTGTGTAAATTAGTAGTCGTTCCACCAACGCATTTCAGGTGAAAACATTATTATTTTTTACGTATCATATTATAATATAAAACCTCAGTTATGATATTTGAGGACATATTTTATTAATACAAATAGAACAGATGGGGGTTTATAGGAATAGATTGGTGGCTTTCGAAACAAAGCTTTTTAGTTGAAAACATTTTTACCAATTTACATGTGCTGTAATTATATTAAAACTGTGTATGTTTGCCACAATATTTAAGAATATATTTTAGTAATACAAATAAAAGAGGGGGGTGATAAGAAGCTTGCTATCGATGTAAGTTGGTGTACCGATGTATATTATTTTTTTTACTTACACAGAGACGTTTTATGTTTTTTTACTTATATGACATTGTTTTCTTTTACAAATAAATGTAATGTACTACACAAAAGCAGGATAAGCTACTTGTGAACAAGAAGCAAGGTACTGTTATCTATCCATACTTACATAACGCTATTGTGCACCCTGAGTTTTATATTTTTTCACTGCTCACTTTTAATATATTTTATCCTCTTGAGGGCGGTACAAACTTGCCTTTATTAGTGTTCTGAAGACCTTAATTATTTTATTTAGTGCATTCAGTAGCGCTTTGGGGGCCTAATATGTTTTTTTCCCATTAATCACTTAACAAATAATTATCTACTAAAGACCGAGAGAAACGTGCTTTTTTCTAAGGCTCCAGTATTATTTTTCAGAGTGTCCTTAAAAATAATTTCTTATCAAGGGAAAGATTAGAAACTTAGTTTTTATAGTGTTTTGAATACGTCCTAAATTTAAAGCTTTCCGTAGCGCTCTGGTGGCCTGGCTACATTTATTTTCACTACTCACTTACGAAATTGTTTTTTTATCCATTATATTTTGTTTGAAAGTGGCACATGTCTTCAGAAGCACGCCAACATTGCAATGGATCTTGACTTTCTTAACCTACTTGTTAATTCCCTGAGAATATAATAGAATAAGTGGTGGGACCATTTCACTAATAATTCCAAGCAAGTTGCAGCAATATTTTTATAGTGATAATTATATGATGTAATTATGTTCAGTTTTGATTTAAAGTATAAAGAGTTTTTCTTTCTTGATCTTCGAGCCAAGATCAAAGTGTTGTGTACGCTAGTACTGGTCGTATGTTGGCAAGGTGACAGCTCGCATCGACCCCGAGCATCCACGCCGGATTACTGTATCAAACGTAGTGAACAACGTGAGGTCGCCGTGGGATCGGGAGAGACAAATGGTCTACATTGCTATCCTGGCCATAGCGAGAATGGTGATTTGGATGTCGAGACTGCAAGATGGTCGGGGGGTGCTGCCTTTTTATGATCAGGAATCTGATCGCTTTCTTTAAACAGCAACAACGGGTAAAGATCAGATGTGACAGAAGAAGGCTGCATCACGTGGCTTTTGAAAAAGATGGATACATGTAGCAAGTCTGTGTGTACAAATAGGGGCCAAATTTTAATACGTGTTCCCTGCTTAGGGGTGGAGCGCGCAGTTCCAGGGTTTCTGTCAGATCCTCGCCCCTTTCCAATTTTGCTTCCTTCGGCCTCTCAGCCAGCCGAATAAATCTTTTTTCCCTTATTAGAAAGCCTCCAATACGCACAACTTCCAAAAACAACAATTTTTTATTCCCCTCCCTCTCGAAAGTCACACCATCTTGGAGGATATCAAGTCTAACACTAACACTTCCCTCTCACTACTATTTTTTCTTTTCTCCCGTGTTCAGGATCCAACCCTCCTCCATCTAGAGGCTGTCCGAGCAATCTTGGTTCCTTTACAAACCAGAGTGAAACGGGTGGTCTACCATTTAAGACGGGGTAGGGAGAGCCTTACTAACCAAGGTCCCCACATCTCCCTCGATACAAATGCATTGTTTTATTATTAATATTGTTATCTTTTTTTGTATTTCTGATATAAATAAAAAATGTTTTAAAATTGGGTTTAAGTAGGAACATCTCCCTACACACACACACACACATACACACACACACATAAATACAAATTTAAAAGGGTAACCATGATAAGAGATGCTGGCTATCGAGGGCAGAGTCCTCTCTCGTAACCTCAAACATACAAGAAAACCGCCATCTGGGAATGAAAAAGGAAGACATGGTGGGGCTCCTCCACAAATTGAATATTCCAGCATTATACGTGTACTACAGGAGCTTCGCCATGTAGTACATCCTCCTACCTACCAAGGAGGATGCGGAGGGACTCTCCCTCAAAGAAATGAAACATGGGAGAGTAAAATTAATGCTGGAATACCAGGGCAAGAGAAGGACTCGGATGCAGATATTTAATATACAAACCCAAATACCTGCGGAACTCCTGAGTTCCCTCTTCAGCCAGAGCTGATGCCGCGAAAACAGCTGCAACAACAAAAACAGCTGCAACTGAAACAGCAACAGCCGGAACAGGAGCATCAGCAACAAAAACGGGCGCAGCAATTAGAGCAGCAACAGCATCAACCACAGAAAGAGTAAGTAGAGAATCAGCAACAAGCAACGGTCCCCACATCAATTGAAAAGGGGACCAAGTGAAGAAAAGACTGCTACTCTGAGGATGAATCCGCTAACGTGGGGGAGAAGAACTCAACCTCAACATTCCCCGCTTCATTCGAAAGAATAAAAAAAGAAAAAGAAAATAAAAGAGGAAGAAAAGGTGACCCCCACTCCCTGTGAGCATACACCACCCCTAACAACAACACAACGCACTTCTACCTCTGCACACACACCACACCAACACCAGACACCGCACCAGACACTACAAAAAACAACACCAACACCAGACACCACACCAACACCAGACACCACACAAACACCAGACAACACACCAACACCAACAACAGACACCACACTAACACCTGTCCCCACACAAATGCAGACTGAGCCACCACCCCAGAAAGAAAAGAGTGAACCCGGGAGGGGGGAGACCATTCAGCTTCGCCCTCTCACAGACTTACCCCAACTGGGACCCTACCCCTTGAAATGAGGAAGGAACAGTGTTTTATAGACCCCCTCTCTGTGGCAACGGATTTACACCACCGGCAGAGAAAACATTTAAACCTCTGCTGAGTTGCTAACAGATAGGGGGAAAAGACGTTAATGGCCCCCCCAATTTCTCGGACGCCCTACTGCTAACAACATTTGTCAGGCTACCAGAGGTCTGCAAGACAAACTTGTGGGCAATGCTGGAGGCCACTGAAGAGGCTGTTCCGGTAATTTAACTCATTAGGAAAAATGCCCCTTCCCTTGACTAACTCTCAAAACAATGCAAGGGAAAGTTCCTAGTGTTGGGTCATCCGTCACTCTATAGGGTCTTTAAATTGACTTTCCCTTTAGACGTCTGCAGCATTGTGAGAGAATTTGAGGACATGAAAAACCTGACCGCCTTAAGCATTGCAAACAACGTTGACGTCCTTTCCCCGACTGAATGCGAGGGGTTTGAGATCATCGAGCCGGGCGGCTCGTCTCCGGCACGACCTCTTGTACCTGGGAGTGGATTTGGCTGCGATTTAGGAGACGCATTTCGTTTTCTCTGCCGACTGTCAGGTGCTAACCCGAGATTTTGAGGTTTTCTCAGCATATGGCACCCGGGGGGAGTCTTCTTGCTGGTTAAACGTACTTTATCCGGGACGGTCGATGTTGTTCATAGGGATGCGGAGAGCAGGCTGGTCGTGGCCGATGTTGACGTAAAAGATGTGTTTCAGGTGATCGCCGTTCATGCGTCCAGCCCGCCCGTGAGAGAGTCTCATTCTTCAGTCAGCTCGACGCGTTTGTAGATTGTCGGAAGCGGGTAGTACTAATGGGGGTTTGCAACGCCATCATAGACCCCGAGATAGAAAAGGTAGGAGCTAGAGGGTCGGAGAGGTGAGAGTCCAGCCTGGATGATCTGATGGCTTAATGCGGTCTGGTCGACAGGTTTCAAGTCGAGCATCCGGGGCGGGAGATGTGAACGTGGACCAATAGGGTTCCCTCCTATCCGAATACCTATTTTGACAGGATGTTTGTTAGGAGAGGCGGAGTAGACTTCCTATCATGTCTCACGTTCACTTGGCTGGGCCAGACGGATCATAAACTAGTTATGACCGGGTTGAAATTAGGAAATAGGCCTAAGTTAGCGGTGTACTGGGAATTAAACGCCTCCCTTCTAGAGATACAAGACTTCCGAGAAAGTTAAGCGAATTAATTAAAAAGGCAATAGTGGGGGCGGTTATCGGGAGTAAGTGGTTGTTAGGTCTCAACACCAAGACCAGAACTTTCTCCGTCAAGTATGACCAACGCCTCACACTAGATAAGGCCAAGACAAAAAGCATCTACAGCAGAAACTAGCCTCGAGTATGGGGAGGATGATAGCGTTAGTCAGGAACTAGCTAACAAGGACCTTCTACATGAAACTAGCGAGCGTTACGAAGGTCAAGTTGTAAGAGCTAGGCTTAAAAGGATTGGCAACGAAGCATTCAACTTTAATGCGGACGTGCGTGGTGAGGGTTCTTTGCGTAACTCGGACAAGTAAATTGGCAAAGTGAAACATGCGGATAGACGCACCCTAGAATCGACTCGGAAGATCTTCGAGGGGTTTCGAGGAAATTTCGAGGAGCGTTTTAACAGCAGCCCGATCTTTCGGTCCTCGAGTTTAGCTAATATTTGGCCGACTCTCCCGGTCTCGCGGGTGCTAGAGCTACTAGTTGCGAGGGCCAGGTATGTCTTTCCCCTCATCCTTTAACGACTGGCCGTACTCCCCATGCTTGCAAAACACCTAAAAACTCTCGTCGAACACTTGTCCTCACTCCTTTGCGACAGACGTAGACACTGGGTGAGCTAACAGGTCTGTATTTAACGTCCGTGTGAGGAAGTCTTGGGAATGCTTGATTTGAAGTGTGTGGAGGTCGTCAGGCCTTTTTAGGAACTAACTTCTCCACAAATAAATAAAAAGAAAAAGAAGACTTACATGCAAAACAAACGGAAGTTTATTCACAGAAACCAACCATTAACAAATAAAATATAATTCTCTTTATAATGAGTTCAGAAGTCCTTTTTAAGTGTTCGTATAAAAAAGGAGAATGTCTTTTTTTGTGTTGAAGTGTTCATATGTTAAAACATGTTAAGAGAGGCAATAGGTAATGTTTGCCTGTAAAATTGTATGAAGCGCGCGGAGCGGTGAAAATAGAAGAGTGATGGTAACACCCGTGGAACTTCCGAATAAAAATGCAGTTGAGAGAGAGATTTGATGTTTGTGTGTGCTTAAATACTATTTGCACCGGCTCCAGCGAGCTTAAAAAGAAAAGTTTAGAAAAATGTCCTTGGAGAAATCCCATTGGACGGAAACATCACGTGGGGTGCTCTGTACTACGTCCGCTCGTTTTGAGTCGATTTAATATATAAGGTCACGCCGGAATTTGCGTGGGAGTTATTTTTTTTATTTTTCACGCGCCAACATAATCAAAATCATACTGCGCGCCTAAATTGTATTTATTTTTATAACAATTTTTAATCCGAATCTTAACCGTGTCAACTGGCACAAGTGTTATCGAGACATTGAGAGGCTGGCCTTACTAAGCCACTATAAGCAAGATGATCAACCGTGGCACACCGAGGTAACTGCCGCATTTTCCGACCTCATTCTCGACCCTTCTGTTTAGACCGTCGCAATCCCCAGGGAGAATCTTCCTTTCTAAAAGAGTGTCGAGCCGCGCTAAAACGACTACCAAGGTTCAGCGACCTTGTGACTGCTCCACGCAGGGAACTCCACAGGGATCCAGTGAGTGGGGGGGGGTAGTTCGAGTCATTGGAACAATTCGGAGTTCTCTCTGACCTGGCGATTGGCCCGAAATGCACTTCCGCTCAACAACATCAATGCAGTTCCGGTTTTTTGGAGTCGCCTGCTTGTTGCTGTTTTGGAACAACGGCCGTAGAAACGACTGATCACGTTTTCTTCGATTGCATCGAACTCCGCCGGTGCTGGTTGTATGTCAACGAGGTGACGGCTCGCCTCGATCCCGAGCATTGTCGCCCGATTACCGTATCCAATGTCGTTGACAACGTGAGGCCGCCGAGAAAGACAATTGGCTACATTACGATCCTGGTTGTGGCGAGAATGGTGATTTGGACGTCGCGTCTGCAAGGTGGCCGGGAGGTGTTGTCTTTTTCTGATCAGGATCTGATCGTTTTCTTTAAACACCAACTATGGTTGAAGATCACCTGTGACAGAAGAAAGTTGCATCGCGATGTATTTTACAGATGATGGATACATGTACCAAGTATGTGTGTATGAAAAGGAGCCAAATTTGAATGCGTGTTCTCCGTCAAGGTGTGGATCGCGTAGTTCCGTCAAATGTAATCAATTTTTAGCCTCTTAGCTAGCCGAGTGAGTGTTCCATTTCAATAGGGGGAATTGTTGATAGCGGGTGTAGCTAGTCGAATGTTTTCGTGAAAGTTTGGCAAGTGTTGAACATATACTGGAGCTTAGACGAGCACTTGCAATGAAAATAACGATACACAAGGACAGGCTCGCAACGTCTCTTCTGTGGAAAAGAGGTTACAGGGAAGAAAAAGGCATTATCTACTAGGTATCAAAACCGTTCTTGTATATTGAGGCAGAAAAGGTTGCGGCGAGCAGCTCCTGCCAAGAGGTAGCAATAGCACTCCATCTAGGAAGTACTTGGCTCTAATAAAGCTAGAAAATTACATTGACAGTGAGATGCTTACTGAGGTGGTAGAATGATCTAACCATTTTTTCCAGCGATCTTGGCAACAGACTTGATGTATATATTCCATTTTACACTGCGTGTCAAATTATTAACGAGATAACATTTTTTTTAATCAGTTTCAGAAACTTACAGGTAGTTTCGTATCAAAAGCTTCGGAACCTTTGGCAATACGTATGTGAGGTGCGTCAAATTAACAAGGCAGTTTGTTTCGTCAATAAAATGGGCCGTAAAGTTGGATTGAGTAGTTCTAAAGAGAGTCTTATTGCAGAACAGCTAGCAACAGTTACAACTACGCTGGAAATATCGAAAATGATAGCAAGGTACCATCAAACTCTGAAGATATTGAAAGGTACGTAAGAGAGCTGATAAAGGTAAATCTAGAGTTGTTTCACGCCGTTCACTACTCCGAATGAAACGTGAAGTTGTTAAGAACACTGGGCAGACAAGTCGAGAAGTCTCTGACCAAGCCGGATTAAAGAATGTCTCAAAAGGTACTCGATATCGCCTTCTGAAAAAGTGGCAAAGTCTGTTAAGCCGAGACAAAGCCTCCATGAAAGCAACATCACATACAAAACCGATTGAAATGGGCAGAGGGCAACATGAAAACTGATTTTCCAATGTTTTGTTCACGTATGAAGTTCGTGTCACTCTTTATATGCCCAGATGACTGGAGCAAGGGCCTAGATTGACGACATCATCATCAGTGTTTAAGGCGCCAACAAGGTGGTTGTGTGATAATGATTTGGGCTGGGATTATCGGAGATACTTTATTTGGGCTATGGAGAGTCCAAGTAGGCGTAAAAATGACGTCAAATGCTTACATAGCTTTTCTGAAAGAGCACTTTGAACCATGGCGAAGAAGCAAAAGTTGACGTTCAGAAAAAAATATTATTTCATGCAGGATAATTCTCCCTCGTATGCAAAAAACAAATGCAAAGAATATTTGCAACAACTGGGGTTCTCTGGGCGACGGTAGATGGAGTGGCCTTCGAATTCACCATATTTAACCCAATTGAGAAGCTTTTGAGTATCATAAAGCGATGCCTTTATGCAAGTGAATGCTAATTTAAGAGAAAGATGAGTTGTGGGATGCTCTCCAAGAAATATCGCGAGGAATAACTGTTGATGAAATCACAAATTTTACTAATTCTCTGGACCACCGTCTTTTAAAAGTCTTGACACATTGAAATCAACAGATATTGCTATCTTTTGGCATAGTTTCGCTAATACTGATTTAAATACTTTTATTTTCGGACTGAAGTAGCTGAATAGTATCGTATACACTTTCTCAAATTGTCATGGATTTTTATTACTTCGTTCGTAAATAATTAAAAAAAAAAGAAACTCGTTAATAATTTGATACGCAGTGTAGACCAGGAGGGCAGCTCAGACCTAGAAGCTTGTAAAGATATTGTGGTTCCATAAAACGTGAGCAATTTATTCCATTTGGGGCAAGATGGGTGTCAGAGTCAAGTTAATGAAAAGAGAGAAGCTTGGTTTTAGATGCAGTAAAATAAACTAGCCAATTTTTCACATTTTACCACATGCTCAAGATAAGAAAAAAACATTCATAAGGATCTTGATCATTGTTGACCGTTAAAGTGTTACCATAGATTGTGGTATCGTCTGAATAAATGTCTATGAATGATCTTAGAATGTTATTTGGGAGATCATTGATGAATATTAAAAAAAAAGGCCCAGAATAAAACCCTGACGGATGCCATCGTTGATACTATAGCTTTCTGATTTCTGCCAAACGAGGGCTTGTCTTATAAGCATTTCTAGGAGAAGAATTTATTAATTGAGATGACATTTCCAGCTATTGCATTGCTAAAATATTGTGAAGTAGACATTTCTGTCAAAGCCTATCAACGGCCTTAGATAAGTCAAGAGATATTGCTATAGAAACGAAGCTTATTAGAGAGATTCGCAATTCCTGTGTGATATTACAGCTAGCTCACTAGCTGTAAATCTACAAACCTGCAAACTCTTTCGGAGATAATAATTTCTGTGCACTTATTCTAAGCAAGAAGGAATATGAGTAGAGGAACAGGGTTTATCATTAGTGAGATTATTTTATAGGAAAAATATAAATTAAACAACTAGTAGAACACGTGGCTGTGACACTAAGCAAACACTTTTCGACCACAATTTTAAAATAAATAGTAAGGATTTGCCTGCGAGTATATCTGGTCCGTCTGCTATGTCTGCTACGTAAACAATTAAAATAGGCGTTAATCAATCATCTTATTTGATTCGACGGAATAATAACTCCACTCATAAAAATTGTGAAAACATATAATTCGTATGATTTGGTTTTTACCAATTCTGAGTATGATGATCCTGACATCAATCCAGTATCTGTTCGACCTGAAAAAAATAAACACGGATTTTCATTTTTCATGTTTTTTCTTTATAAATTGAGGGTTAAACAGTTTTTATTGGGACATATTTTATGTAGAACGCCAAACATGCACATACTTTATGCCATTCCACTAACCGTAGCAGCCCGGCTTTCCCATTGTCAAATGTAGATGATTATCTGCAAGCCAATTCCATTCTAAGAACCACATCATCAATTTGTTGATGAGTGCAACAAAAATTTCTGTAACTCGTGAAATAACTTTTTTGTTGATGAAGTTTACCTCTCTGAATCCGCCATAGATATATGTCTACAGCTATGCGTTCTAACATGATAACCTTTAGAAAGATGTGGTTCGTAAGCAAGCATTTACTGTAATTTGTCAGAATATTGTTATAATTTGCTCATTACATGATGCTGTAGTTTAGAGGAAGCTGTCTATACCGACGTAGAGACCGAACTTAGTACCTATTTTTAAATAATTCGTATTTTGAAAATATATATCTTTCTGATTACTTCTACCTGTTTAATAGGCAAACATTTTTGTACAAAAATTATGATGTAATCAGTTCGAGAAGAGGTTAGTTTTTAATCGCCTAAGACGCGTCTATATGCCAAAGTTGATGGCATTTTTAGTAGGTCGGAATTTTTCTTCCTGAATGACGTTAGGTTTTTATATCCCATTTTTAAGACCCTCTGACAAATCATTAGGCCGTGGATAAACTTTAAAAAAAACTAATAAAAACCTATCAGACGAACAGACGGCGAGTAAGATATAAATGCTTTTGAATTAACATGGGAACCAACAAATCAGCAATTCAGTAAAAAGAAACTTTTAATAATATGTAAGAGTGAGAGACCAAAGAGAGTAAGCACTGTAAAACTGTGTCAAATTATCAGGTGAATGCAAAAAGAGAATGGAAACGAAATCATCGAAAAGCCTTTGGTTATAAAAATGATTACTTATTCTGAAATCCCCTTTAGCAATTGTTAAGTCTTCTACTTGGTGTTAGTATTACCGTTATATTAACTCCGTGGAACGTAGAAAGCTACAACAAAATTGGGTAATTTTCAGTTTTTAGATAACTAAGATCAGTTTTATTAAGATACTAGCAATCGGTGCCCGGCGTTGCCCAGGTGTTTTGAGGTTAATGCTGAGAAAAAAAAACAAAAAAAACGGTCAATTTTTTAAAACTTTGACCCCTATTATGACCTCTTAACATTTATTGTTTAGGGATCAAGTAAAGTTAATAAGTTAGATCCATGTCCAAGGAATCTATATCTGAAATATCAAGCGTTTACTGTTTAGACCCAAAATTGTAGGAGGAGTTTGGTAGAGTTCTCAAAGGTCAAATCGTTGAATATTGACCACTTAATCGCCAAATTTCTGTCGAAAACCTATCACATCGATTTTCCCAAATCGCGAATTTGGCCCTTTTTTAAAGCAGTTTGGCCTTCAAAATTTCTGTTTGGCCTTTTTCTTCACCGATGAAATCTGGAGACGCAACGGGAATTTTCGGCAAAAAATGTTGTTACTATGCACATCTATGTAATGAAATACAATTTGTGGCAAAATTTCAGGAAAAACTAATGGTTATCTCGCAATAGTCCGGACAATTCGCTAAATTATCTCGTCAAAACCATAAATCTCGAATTTTTGTGCATTTTTTTTTGGGGGGGGGGCTAATTTGGCATAATAGTGTCCATTTAATAGTATTTTCTTGTAAAAATAAAAAAATAAGGAAAATTACCAAAAAAAACAAACAAGAACAACAAAAGTGTGCCGTATTTTAAAAAGTTTTATTGCGTTGTTTTTATTTGCTTTTTTTATTTCATCGGTGAAGAAAATGGCCAAACAGACATTTTGAAGGCCAAACTGCTTTAAAAAAAGGCCAAATTCGCGAAATTTGGCCTCGCTATGAAAAAAAAAAAGGGAAATCCCCCTACTTGAACTTTCTGTTTAATTTCGCTTGTAGCGTTGATTTTTTTCTTTTTTCGCTATAAAAGAATAACTACTTGATGAAATTACGTGATTTTTT